>NW_007735254.1:44394-50744 GCF_000696425.1 Galeopterus variegatus | reverse complement strand
ACATTTGAGATTTGGGGCATGGGTGGGTGTAGTCTTTCTTGGTCATTGTGTTTTTCTAACAGCTTTATTGAGAGGTAATTCACATACCATAAAATGTACCCACTTAAAATGTACATTTCAGTGGTTTTTTGCACAGTACATTCACAGAGCTGTGCAGCCAATCAGCACCATCTAATTTTAGTATGTTTTTATCCTCACCCAGAAGAAACCCTGCATTTATTAGCAGTCATTTCCCAATCCCACCCTCTCTCCCAAATCCTACCTGAGCCCTAGACAACCACTAATCTACTTTCTGTCTGTACAAATATGACTATTCTGGATATTTTATGTAAATGGAATCATACAATATGTGGTTTTTGTGACTGGCTTCTCTAATTAGCATCATGCTTTCAAAATTCATGCATGTTGTAGCATGTAATGGTACATCTTTCTTGTTGCTGAATAATATTCTGTTGTATGAATGTGCCATATTTTGTTTACTTATTTATCAGCTGATAGACATTAGGGTTGTTTCCACTTTTGGCTATCATAACACTGCTGTGAACATTGTTGTATGGGTTTTTATGTGGACATATGTTTTCCATTCTCTTGGGTACATAACTAGGAGTGCAATTGTTGGGTCATGTGGTACCTGTATATTTAATCTTGTTATAAATTGCCAAGCTGTTTCCAAATTGGCTGCATTATGTGGACATATGTTTTCCATTCTCTTGGGTACATAACTAGGAGTGCAATTGTTGGGTCATTTGGTACCTGTATATTTAATCTTGTTATAAATTGCCAAGCTGTTTCCAAATTGGCTGCATCATCTTACACTCCCACCTGCAGTGTACGAAGGTTCCAGTTTCTCCACATCCTTGTCAACACTTGTTATTATCTGTCTTTGTGATTATAGCCATCCTAGTGGGTGTGAACTGGTCTCTCCTTGTGGTTTTGATTTGCATTTCCCTGATGGCTAATTCCATCGAGAATCTTTCTGTGTGCTTATTAGCCATTTGTGTATCTTCTTTGGAGAAATGTCTATTCAAGTCCTTTGCCCTTCCAAAAAATTGAGTTATCTGTCTTTTAATTATTGAGTAGTGAGCATTCTTTATATATTATAGATACAAGTCCCTTATCAGATATAGGATTTGCAACTGTTTTCTCCCATTCTGTCTCTTTTCACTTTCTCATGTCTTGAAGCACAAGAGTTTGTAATTTTAATGAAGTCCAACTTATCTGTTTTTTCTCTTGTTTCCTGTGCTTTTGATGTCACATCAAAGAAACTATTGCCTAATCCAAGGTCACAAAGATTTATGCCCATGTTTTTTCCTAAGAGTTTTATAGTTTTAGCTCTTACATTAAGCTCTTTGATCCATATTAAATTAATTTTTATACGTGGATACTTTTTATGTGTGCATGTGGATATCCAGTCATCATAGCACCATTTGTTGAAAAGACTATTTTCCTCTATTGAATTGTCTTGTTACCCTTATCGAAATTCATGTGAGGGTTTATTTCTGGACTCTCAATTCTGTTCCATTGACCCACATATCTATTCTTATGCCAGTACATACTGTCTTTATTGTAGCCTTACTGTAGGTTTTGAAATCAGGAAGTGTGAATCCTTTATCTTTGTTCTTTTCCAAAAATGTTTTGGCTATTCTGGATCCCTTAAGTTTCCATATGAATTTTAGGATTTCTATTTATAAAAAAAAAAGCCATCTAGTATTTTGATAGTATTACATTGAATCTGCAGATGAATTTGGAATTTGGAGGAGTACTGCCAACTTAACAATAGTAAGTCATCCCCTTCAAGAATGTGGGATGCCTTTCCATTTATCTAGTCTTCTTCAATCTCTGTTAAAAACATTTTTAGTTCTCAGTGCACAAATCTGTTGCTTCTTTTGGTAAATTGACCCCCAGATATTTTATTTTCTTTAATGCTATTGTAAATGGGATTATTTTCTTAATTTTACTTTTGTGGTGTTCATTACATGTGTATAGCAATACAACTGATTTTTGTATATTGATCTTCTATCCTGCCACATCACTGAATTCATTTATTAGTTTCAAGAGGTGTTTTAGTGGATTCCTTAGGAAGATCATGTCATCTGCAACTCAGATACTTTTCCTTTTCTATCTGGATACCTTTTGTTTCTTTTTCTTGCCTAATTGCTCTGGCTAGAACCCCAGTGCAATATTGAATAGAAGGGGCAAGAATAATATTCTTGTCTTGTCCCCGATCTTAGGTGGAAGCTTTCATCTTTCCATGTTAAGTCTGAATTGAGCTGTGGGCACTGTGATTGTTATTAAATGGTGCCAAAGCAAAGTCTTCCTTTGCTTTCTTGGCGAGCCTTGAATGACCATGAATCCTTTACTCTTTTTCTGCTTTCTTCATGCTTAGCCACCACCCTCCCGTGTCCTTACTCTTTCAAGGATTTTGAACAAAACCTACCAGGTTTTCCCCACACTACTCTCAATCCATCAGCTAAAGTTGGCATCTCAGTACCAAACCTGAGCACTTTGTGCCTAAGTCCCCGAAGCAGTGCCACCCCCAATGCCACAGTTGTCAGGGCAAGACCTTGAAGGAGTGAAGGAGCGCTATGCAAATGCCAAAAAGTGCATTCAGATGTCACCTCCTTCCATATTGCAGATTTGCAAGTCCTTTAGGAGTGCACAGCTGGGTGTCTGGACGGAGGGATGAAGAGAGAGTGTACTTTCTACTGAACACCATCAAGTGTCAGGAGGGAGAAACGAAGTCTAGGAGCAACACAAATTCTGGCAAGTTTTTATTAAAATTCATGCAAAGTTCGCTTATTCAACGTATATTTATTGAGCTCCTATTATGCCCCTGACACTGGAGAAACAAGAATGAAGGGACTGGGTAAAAGCCCTGCCCTAGCACTTCAGCCTCGTGGGCTCAGAGGAGCTGTGTCTGTGGCTCCACCAGGGCCTGGGTCTGGGAAGCCGCGGCATCTGTGCTGGTCGTCTGGCCCAGAACATGGCAGACCTCTCCCTGGCTCAGTGAGATTAGCCAGAACACTTGCATTGCAAGGTTCCCCACCAGTGTCCACAGCTCTGAGTGCCCTGGAGTCTGAGCTAGGACCTGGGTTGAGAGCAGAGGAAAGCCAGTGACAGAGCAAGGAAGACGGAGAAGCCACACTCCTCTCTTCCATCCTCTGACTGGATCCTGCACCTGGGGCTGGAGTGTGGAGTCTTTGCTGGGGTCAAGTCTGGTGGATGCCAGAGCCCTGATGACTGTGGTTCCGAATTCCAGCCTCTGTCACCGCAGGAGTGGCCATGTCAGAGGAAGGTGACAATTAACACATAAATACATATTTTCTCCATCAATCTGTTTTTTAAACAAGCCTCTGGATTCATACCACCCTATTAATTGCAGGGGTTACATATGGAGCATAAATAATGGAGGTGCATGCACATACACTGCAAGTGAAACTGGCCCGGCACGCAGTGATGGCGAGGTGGTGCGGGCTCGCGTGGTGGTGCCTCTCCATGCCAAGGGGGCTCTGGGAGCCCAACTGCGTGCTCTCCACTACTGCAACCCACACGGGGCATTGTAGCCTCGCCCATCCCAGCATGGCCAGCCTGTTGCAGCCACACTGCTTCTGTGCCACAGTAGCATTTCTCCATCCAGCCTTTGCTGAGGAAGGAGGTCTGGGAATGGCCTGAGCCAGGGCATCTTACCATTGTGGCTTCACACATCCATCCATCCATCTCCTTGGTACCAAGTACATCTCCCCTGCCTAGCCAAGGGGAGGCCCAGATTGCCTAGAGAGGCGCTGCAGGCTCGTGACACCAGCAGAAAGACCTGAGCCTAAAGGAGTCATGCTCAGGCACATGATCCCTGTGCCACCATCCACTCAGACCTCCTTTCACACCACATGCACAATGAAGTCCTTCACCACTTTGGATCTCACTTCTCCATCTGTCGGAGGCAAGGGGGTACCACTGTCTGAGAGCCCTTCTCCCCTGAAAGTTTCAAAGAATCAGCAAGAAAGACAAGACTCTGTGAGGTTCCCTGGAGGTACCACTGTTCCTGAAATGGGGTTAAATTTTACAGTGGGGCTGCAGTAAGCCTTTTCATCTTTGTGCGTGTGTGTGGGTGTGCACATGTGTGAGTCTGCATGTCTCTGTGTCCATGTCTGTGTGTCTACATGTGTGTTTCTGTTTGTCTGTGTGAATGTCTCTCTATGTGTCTGTCTATGTTTCTGTGTGTTTGTGTGTCCATGTGAATCTGTGTGTGTGCGTGTGTGTGTGTGTCTGTGTGTGTGTGTGGGCACCCATGTGTGTTCCAGTTCCCAAGCCTAGCCCTCAGGGCACTCAGCCTTCTGGGTACAGGGCTTAGTCTGTGCATTCTAAAGGGCATGGCCAATTTCTGTAAATTTCATGGGGTGTCCTTGAATGATTCTTTCATTGGAAAGTCTGGCTGACCTCGCACGTTGCCACCATTCTACTGGTGACTGCTGTGTACCACAAAGAGCTTCTTTCTCATCCTTTGGGAGCAGGGGAACAGAGTTTCACTCTGCAAGGATGAGGCTTGTATTAATTAGGCTTTGATCAGAAAAGCAGAACCACCAGAAGACACAGCAAGGGATTTATTGTAGGATTTGCCCTTATGCAGCCGTGAGAACAGGCTCTTGCTTCTGTGCTGCTGCAGCTGGGGGCCTGGGGGGCAGGTGGTTGGGAAGGAGAGCTGCCTGTTAGGTAGCAAAGTGGGGGCAGCCTGGAAACTGCCAGCTCTGATGCTGGGGTCCCTCAGGAGAAGCTGGAACCCTTCATCAGGGAGCTAAACAACACACCTGGACCAGGAGTTAGAGACACTGTAGAGGAGTCTGGTAGGAGCAGGAGTTGCTGGGGGCCCCACAGGGTGTGGCTGCAGAAGATGACAGTGTGTGTGGGCTGCGACAGCTCTATGGGCCCACTCCAACCTTCTGGGCATGAAACGAACGTGGCCACAGCCTTCTGACTTCCAGATCCCATGCACTAGAGGAGTCTGGTAGGAGCAGGAGTTGCTGGGGGCCCCACAGGGTGTGGCTGCAGAAGATGGCAGTGTGTGTGGGCT
Source organism: Galeopterus variegatus (assembly GCF_000696425.1). NCBI lineage: Eukaryota > Metazoa > Chordata > Mammalia > Dermoptera > Cynocephalidae > Galeopterus > Galeopterus variegatus. The sequence continues at coordinate 45,679 of NW_007735254.1, read as the reverse complement.
GCGACAGCTCTATGGGCCCACTCCAACCTTCTGGGCATGAAACGAATGTGGCCACAGCCTTCTGACTTCCAGATCCCAGAATCCAGAGGCTTGTTTAACGCCTCTTGAGATCCAGATCACCTGGGGCTGTACAAGAAAGGGCATTCTGAGCAGTTTAGAGCAGCTTAGGTGGTATGACACGACACGAATCCCCCACCGTGCACCCCTTGTCAACCAGGCACTCATGCATAGCTCATGTTAACATACCCAATGCCCAATAAAGACAAGAGAAAATTCCTGCTTATGCCTAATTTGATGCACCATCCTTCATAAAACTGGAAACACTAATCCTCTGCCCAGAAGAGTATACAAAGCCCCTTTCTCCATCTTTGGGGATGTTCATTTCTCCTCTAGCTAAGTCACACTCGCTTTTTGATATCCTATAACTTAAATACAAAGGTATTAGTTATCAATTGCTGTGTAACAAGTTATCCTAAAACTTAGAGCATTATCTCATGGCTGCTGTTGACAGGAATCTGGGTGTGGCTTAGCTGCAAATGGAGGCTTCAGCCAGGGCTGCAATCTCATCTGAAGGTGGGATGGGGCAGGATCCTTCTACAAGCTCATGCACGAGGCTACTGGCTTGAGTCATTGGCTCCTGGTGCATGGCCTCTCTGCAGGACTCCTCATGACACAGCAGCTTGCTCAGGCTGCAAACAAGAGAGAAAGCAAGGAAGAGAGAAGGGGCAAGTGGAAGTCACAGTCTTTTTTGCAACCTGACCTTGTAACCTTGGAAGGGACAACCCATCGCTTTGGCCATATTCTCTCCACTCGTTAGGCTTGAGGTGCTGGGTCCTGCCCACACTCAGAGGAGGGGTTACACAAGGCTATGAATACCAACAGGAGGGGATTAGAGAAAATTCCTGCTTATGCCTAATTTGATGCACCATCCTTCATAAAACTGGAAACACTAACCCTCTGCCCAGAAGAGTATACAAAGCCCCTTTCTCTATCTTTGGGGATGTTCATTTCTCCTCTAGCTAAGTCACACTCGCTTTTTGATATCCTATAACTTAAATACAAAGTTATTAGTTATCAATTGCTGTGTAACAAGTTATCATAAAACTTAGAGCATTATCTCATGGCTGCTGTCAACAGGAATCTGGGTGTGGCTTAGCTGCAAATGGAGGCTTCAGCCAGGGCTGCAATCTCATCTGAAGGTGGGATGGGGGCAGGATCCTTCTCCAAGCTCATGCACGAGGCTACTGGCTTGAGTCATTGGCTCCTGGTGCATGGCCTCTCTGCA
>NW_007735254.1:41701-44125 GCF_000696425.1 Galeopterus variegatus | reverse complement strand
ACCTTGTAACCTTGGAAGGGACAACCCATCGCTTTGGCCATATTCTCTCCACTCGTTAGGCTTGAGGTGCTGGGTCCTGCCCACACTCAGAGGAGGGGTTACACAAGGCTATGAATACCAACAGGAGGGGATTGCAGGCCACCTTAGAGGCTGCCCACCCCACTGAGATAGAAGGACAGCTATCATCAACACACCGTGAGTTAGATGGCAGGGAAATGGAAGAGGGGAGGAGGTTATGATGGTTAATATGGACACGCACAGTCAGATCTGAATGAGGAAGAAACACTCAACTGCCACGCCTGGGATCTATAACTGGTCACATGGCCATAGCTGGTTTCATAACCTCTTTCTTCCACTACAGTTCCGTATTTTTCTACACCCTCAGCAAGTCCCTCGGCTGCTGGCAGTTCCTTGCCTGGTAGGATTCCTGAAGCATTTGAACCACCAAAATTTGTTCCTATATTGAATCCTAGTTTTCCCTTTTCTGCTGTGGTGCTTGTGAGCATCCTGCAGAGGAGGCAGATGCCTCTGGCCTGGGTAACNTTTCTGCTGTGGTGCTTGTGAGCATCCTGCAGAGGAGGCAGATGCCTCTGGCCTGGGTAACTGGACTCTGGGAGCCCCATGTGCTGCTCTGGGGCCTTCAGATGAACAGTACCCCAGCCTCTGGCTGCTCTGAAGACCAGAGGGGCTCTGAACCACAGCCTCCCCTCCTTCCAGGATCATGTCAGGGGGTTTCTCTCCTGCTGGGGTGCAGGTGAGGCATCTGCATGGCTATAGGTGGAGGTGTCCCCCACCACCTTGGCCAATCCCAGCCACAGCCCTGGGCCCCGGTGCAGCACCAGCCTCCTTCTTCGGCCTCCCACGAGTGGCAGGCTTCTGTCCATCCCTTCATTCCTTCACCCACTCATTCAGCAAATGCATGTTCCGTGCTGGTTTCTTGAGCTGACTGTGAACAAGCTAGGCGGGCCTGCCGGGGCAGACGTACCCTCCGTGGGGAGGCAGATGGCCCACCCTTGAGCACATACAGCAGGGTCCACTTATCCCATTTCAGACTGTGACAAAGGCTCTGAGTGAATTGAAGAGGTCAGGCCACAGGGGACACAAGGAGGGGCCTCCTTGGGTGGGGGCCAGCGAGCTGCTCTCTGAGGGTGAGCCCACCACGGACATGCATTCCAGGTGGGTAGAAAGGAGTGTGCGAAGGCCAGAGGTGGAGGGGCTTGTGCACGGCCTGGATGTGGGGCTGAAGGACAGAGAATGGTCCAGACCGCGATGGAGGATGGGTCAAGGCAGGGACTGGCCAGCCCATGAGTGTCTCCAACATCACTGTCCACACCCTCTGCCCCCCGACCAGTGAAAGTCACTCTCTAGATCCCCGGAGGCACTCACTCCCCGGGGCCAGCCGGGACTGGGCTGAGGACAGCTGGAGACCAGAGGCAGGTGAGTAAGGCAGATGGCCCCAGGGCCACCGGCAGAAATGGGCAGAGAGTGCCTGCCCCTTTGGAGGAAGCACGTCCCCTACTGGCCAGGCCCGAGCTGGGCTCTCCTGGATGAAGCGGTTTCCTCGGGCACAAGTGAGAAGCAAATTGGAGGGAAGAGGCCCTGACCCTCCGGACAGCCTCATTTCTGCCTGTGTCTCTGGGACAGACAGCTGGAAAGAGCGACTGTAACCACTTCACAGTAGCCTTGAGGCCTGCAGGAGAGGGGCCACTCTGCGCTGTAAACACGAGGCCAGTGAAAAACCAACACATTCCCTCCTGATCCCAACCCTGCTCTTTAGGATGCATGGGGAGGCACCTAATTAAGGCCCATGCAGCTGTCAGGATTAGTATTCCAACCTGGGAAGCCCAGGTTTTAATTAGTAATTAGGCCCTTTCTGCAGCACCGTGCTAAACAGGCAAGGGCAAGGTGACCTTTCTCCCGCATGGCACCGTGACAGCTTGTCTGATCTGCAGGGACACCAAGGGCTCTGTCAAAGCTGCCTTGACAGGACTTTGAGAGGACTCAAGAAGAGGCTGGGCTGGGGCAGGGTCCACTGACCAGGGGGCTCTGCAGACGTTCACTCCCTGCCCAGTTCTAGCTCACATCCCCAATCCACAAGGGACCAGGCATCACACAATCGATGGCCTCCCTAGTGCGAACCTGTGTGATGGAGAGAGGGGAATGGGCAGCCAGCAGCAGGTCCCCGCCTGATTCCAGGGAGGCGAGTCCCTGCAGACAGTCAGCCCCTCAGCCAGGCTTCCAGGGCCCCACATCCCCTTCCAGTACAAAGGCCACTGTGTGTCATAAGATCATGGAACTTTCTGGCTGGCGTGCCTTTGGAACAAACTCTCCTGAACTCCTGGTTTCCTAACAGGGCAGGTGAGGCCAAGAGAGGCTGTGACCGGGTTCACCCAGAGGCAGGTGGCTAAGCTGGGGCCAGGACCC
>NW_007735254.1:39507-41180 GCF_000696425.1 Galeopterus variegatus | reverse complement strand
CTGTGTGTCATAAGATCATGGAACTTTCTGGCTGGCGTGCCTTTGGAACAAACTCTCCTGAACTCCTGGTTTCCTAACAGGGCAGGTGAGGCCAAGAGAGGCTGTGACCGGGTTCACCCAGAGGCAGGTGGCTAAGCTGGGGCCAGGACCCGGAACTCCTGGTTCTGTTTAGAGCTTAAAATAAGAGGCTAATGGCCACCAGCACTTCCTGACAAAAATATCAAAAGGGTTTCTTCTAGACGACTTCTTTTGTGTCTTTCTACAAAGTTCATGATGCACAGAGACCTGATGTCTGATGGTGCAGCACTCACCTCTGCCACTGCCCCTGAGTCCTCTGCCCCAACACTGGCTTCTCGGCTCCTGCTGGGCCCACAGCCTCCTTGGCATCCCCAACTGTGGCTGCCCATCCTCCTGTCCTCCCACCTTCTCTCCACTTGGCACCCATCAGAGGACACACCCTGGCACCTCAGGCAGCTCCAGTTGTGCACTGGGCACTGGCTCCTGCTAGCCTTTCCTTCCCAGTTGTGCACAAACACCCGAAGACAGGTCTTGGAACCCCAAGACAGGTCTTGGAGTTTCATCTGGCCTCTGCCCCGCCCAGGTGCCAGCCCACAGGACCAACCCCGCTTTCCATGGGGCCCGCAGCCACTGTGCGGCACTTCGTAGGAAGTGAACGTCTATGAGGCCTCTCGCCGTGTTTGCAGGCACCCTCAGAGAGCAGGTGACTCCCTCATGATCACATCTGGGAGCCACTTTGGAGACGATGATGCATGTGTCCCACTCACGTAGTTGACAGTGCAGGCATCCCTGTAGCTTCCTTACTTGGCAGCAGGGACATTCGCTTCGGTTTGGGTAAATGCACATCTGGCTCCTTGCAGCTCCTGGTAAGACAGCATAGAAAAATGTAATGGGTTTGCTTCGTGCTTTCTCGTTTGTGCTGTCTGTTCCCAAGTCCTTCCCTGGAGGCTGCCACTCATGAGGTACCCTGGGCCAGCGGCAGGAGGAAAGCGGGGAGTCCCCCCTCCCCAGGACAACTCCAGCCTGCAGAGTTCGCAGTAACTGGGAGGTTGGCTCTCTCATCCACCATAAACTTTAATTGGGCTTTTTAAAGCCCACAAAATCAAACACATGACCTTAAAGAACTGTTTGGTAACTGGCCCAGAACATAGAGGTGACTATTAGCTGTGCTGATTTGAAATGCCAGGAAGAAATTATCCCCCACACCCCACACGCACACACTCCTGTATCAGTCACGCCCTGCCTCTGGGTAGTGCTCCCCCACCGCCCCCATCCAGGCCAGACGGCTGCCATCACCCACCCTGACACTAGGACCCTTACTGCTGGCCCCACAGGGCAGCATGATTAAAATCAGAAGGCTTCATTCGCACCCCGGCTCAGCACACCCTTAACGTTTTCCTCTCCTTCCTCCTCTGCGTAGTGGACACATTAGCAAGATGTCTTCCGCCGCCTCCCGGGCTTATCAGGAGGAAGAAACCAGCCGGAATGATAGGGATAATGTTGGTGGCCGGCTGTCAGCTGGGCACGGTGCTGATGACTTTCTGCATCTGAGATAGATACATGGGTGGGAAAACTGAGGCCCAGAGAGGTTAAGTAACTTGCCCTTGATCATGAAGAAAGTGGCTGAGACCAGATCCAGCCCGTGGCCCTTTAAC
>NW_007735254.1:35828-38677 GCF_000696425.1 Galeopterus variegatus | reverse complement strand
GTTGGTGGCCGGCTGTCAGCTGGGCACGGTGCTGATGACTTTCTGCATCTGAGATAGATACAGTCTTTATCCGCATACATGGGTGGGAAAACTGAGGCCCAGAGAGGTTAAATAACTTGCCCTTGATCATGAAGAAAGTGGCTGAGACCAGATCCAGCCCGTGGCCCTTTAACTCCCAACTGTTCCGGCAGGCACGCGGCCTCTGGGTCAGTGCTCCCAGCACGGTTGTTTACGTGTTCCACGGACACATGTCCCCATGGCACTCGCATGTGCTCACACACACACACCCGCGGCACCTTTCCTGCCTGTAGCTCGCCATGGGGCCTGACTGCTGTCCAAGGTGCCCAAGATGAAATGAATACCTTTGTGTGTGAGCTTCTTCATGCTGAAGGGAACTTACTCCAAATGGGGAATAATTGGCCTTCCAGGGCTCGACACTCGCCGTGAAATGAAATATGCTGACGCTTCAGAGGAGTGGAAATAAAACTCCTAAAAATGTGATCCGGAGCAGCTAACGAGGGCAAATCAGCGGGGTTTTAGAAACAAAATAGGGCTTGCAGGCGGGGCTGGAGCAGCCACGAGGGGCATCCCGTGCAGCGAGATGGGGTGGGTGAGAAGGGGTGGGTGCCACCAGGGCGGGTTTGCTGGCACGTGCAGCAGGAGCTGCCCAGATCCTCACAGGCACCTGCCCTGGCCTGCTTCAGGGCATGAGACCCCCCTGGTCCAGCTACAAGCCAGCACAGTCCGCAAAGCCCTCTGCAGGCGCCTGCTCAGGCTGCCGCCACAAAGGACCACACGCCGGGCGGCTTCAACAACAGAAGTTTACTTTTTCACAGTTCTGGAGGCTGGAAGTCCAAGATCAAGATGTGGGCAGGGCTGGTTCCTTCTGAGGCCTCTCTCCTTGGCTTGCAGATGGAGTCTTCTCTGTGTCCTCTCACGGTCGTCCCTCTGTGTGTCTGTGTCTTCATATCCTCGTCTTTTAAGGCCACCAGTCACCCTGGATTAGGGACCACCCATATGCCCTCATATTACCTGAATGACCTCTGTAAAGGCCCCATCTCCAAATACAGTCACATTCTGAGGTCCTGGGGGCTGGGACTTCAGCATAGGAATTTGTGGGGACACAATTCAACCCCCAACACTCACCTTAGCCACGCTTCACTCATTCGTTCACATGACATGCGTCACAGTGCCTACTGTGTGCTAAGCTGGACCAAGACAGCAGCTGCCCTCCAGGAGCTCAGCATCCAGTGGGGGAGAAAGACAAGTCACAGGATGTGTGGACAAAGTGTGGGCGCGCCACAGCAGGGGGGAGAGCGACCCCTGGCCTGGTGTGCAGTGCAGCCCCAGAGTGTCCACCGCTTCAGGACTGACAAGGATTGGCTCTTTGGATACGCATTTTTTCAAAACTGAGTCCCTCAGCAAGCGTGCCGAGCAGAGCCCATCGGGCAGCCCCCAGTCCAGGAGGGGAGGAGAAGGCATCAGGACTGGAGAACAGGGAGGACTCAGGCTCTGGCAGCGCATCTGGGTGGGCCAGGCCCTTGCACATCCTTGGAGCGTCTACAGGAGCTGGAGCTTTCTTCGAGCATCTTCTGAGGATAATGGCCAGGCAAGCAGGGCAGGTGGCAGCATGTCCACATTTAAGGTGCTGTGCCCTTTGACCCAGCCCACAGACCCCTTGGATGCTGTCTCAGGAGACACTGGACAAGGACAGAAAACCATGGTGGCTTATTGCTCTAACACACGGCCCCAAATCTCAGCAGCTCCAGCCAACACAAAAACCCACGCAGTCACTCAGGGGTCCAGGCCCCTCCCGCCTCGTGGCCCACCTCCTCCCACTCAGCCTGCACAGAGGGAGAGCGGGGGGAGGCCCACGTGTGGGAGGTCTCACGGCCGACCGGGAGGGGGACGCATTATTTCCTCTAGGTTCAATTGACCAGACCCTGGCACGTGCAGCGGTGCCTGGGAAGCATGGTCGTGTGTGCCCCAGAGGAAGAGACGTGATAGAGCGTCAGCATCTCTGAGGCACAGCTCATCCAAAGTCTTTGAAATCATCGAATGCTGGATCCAACTCGAGCGTCCTTGGACAGTGAGTCCAGTGCATTTAACAGGGGCTCCGGCCTTCAGTCAGCACCCATGTATTCAATAAACGCTTATCAGGACACATGTTGTTCAAAATGTAATGCCTGAAATAGCAAAAGTGATGGTCCATATCTATATCCAGAAATAAGGGATCTTCTCCATGACATGGTTGAATGAAAGATCAGGATTCCATGTAGACTGTATAATGTAATCCTTTCCATACAAATTAAATATTTATATCTGTAGGCGCATGCAAGCACAGAGAAATGAGGGAAGGTTTTCACAGAAATTTAAAATATATCTACGATTTTCTTGACAATCCTCTGTCCAAGAGGCGGAGCTCAGCCCATCTTCCCCAAGGTGGGCTGGACCTCAGGGCATGTTTCTGACAGGCAGAGCATGGAGAAGCTCCACGTGGGACTTCTGAGACCATCACCTGTAGTGTAGTGGCCCCTCCCTGTTCACTCTCAGAGGGTTTGCTCTTGGGGACACCAGCTGCCATGCTGGGAGGACATGCAAACAGCCCTATCGAGAGGCCCCATGGCGAGGAAGCGAAGCCTCCTGCCCCTGGTCACAGGATCCTCCTGTCCAAGTCGAGAGACCCCAGGCAGAACCGCCCCGCTGACCTGTCCTTGAGTTCTGACCCACAGAAATGGTGAGGTCAGAATAGGGGCTGTTCAAGCCTTTACACTTAGGGGAATTTGTGACACAGCAGCGGATGACAAATACACCATCTTTTCATGGTGAATGGCCGTGACTCTGGCCAT
>NW_007735254.1:30161-35417 GCF_000696425.1 Galeopterus variegatus | reverse complement strand
CCGCGCTCCCTCTGCGTGCCCGCGCTCCCTCTGCGCCCGCGCTCCCTCTGCGTGCCCGCGCTCCCTCTGCACCCACGCTCTCTTTGTGCCCCTCCTCTCCCACCTTCTAACTGGTGGGAGGCAGAGGCCCTTTTCCCGGAGTCCTTAGAAGGGTGGAAATGGGCTTGTTGCTTGGTAAGGAGATGGGTCCAAACAGACAGGGAACCGAGAAGACGAGGTGAACGGAGCCAGACAGAGCGTCCTCTGCTGCTGCTGGGCCCTCCTGCCTGCTCAGGGAGCTGGTCCCGATGCATGTGACAGGCCAGGCAGGCACCTGATGGCCTGAGGCTGCAGCCTGTTTAAGAACGACTTTTTTCCCATGACAAAGAGAACTCGTGGGTGGCACCTGCGGGCAAGGATGGCCCATGCCAGACCTGGTCACTGGCCTAACTCTGGAGGACAGAGGGAGGAGGAGGAGGAGGGATTCCAGCATGGTGGAGCCCGCTCAGGCCTGCCCTGTGCTTACCAGCCACGGCTCCTGAATGTGGACGATGGAGGCAGAGGTCAGGGCTGGCTGCTGCCTCCCAGGGCCCTGGCCTCTGTGCTGTGAGGCTGTAGGCAGCCGCCATGGGCTCTGCAGACACCCTGTGCAGCTCTGGGCCAGGGATCAGCTTTGGATCTGGGCTCATCCGATGTGGAAGTGATAAACACACCCACGAGGCTTCCCGGCAGGATGGGGCCAAAGGGGATCGCTGCGGGGCTCTCAGCCCAGGCTGAGAACAGCGATACTGAGAAAAGCCCGCAGCCTCGCAGCCCCGATAACTGAGCCTTCTCGAGACCAGGTAATTACTCGAGGTGTCCCCAGGACTCACGCTCCTCAGCTGTAACAGGGGACCTCCTTCAGAGCTGCCACCAGATGCAGGGAGGGAAAGACACAGGAAGGCGGGGTCCCTCCCCCCACCAGGGCTCAGGAACTCTGGGATGGGTGGGGACTGTCACGAGTCACCCACAGACATCATTTTACATTCAATCTGCATGCTGTTGTTTTGCCCTCGATTTTAAAAGACAAATTAAAATGCTGTTCTGCAGCGCCTGCTCTGCCCTCCACCCGTGCATGCTGGCCCCACCCTGCGTGGACAGCAGAGCCTGGCCGCCTGAGGCAGCGCCCTCGCCTCCCAAGATGCCCCCCAGGAGAGAGACGCTTCTCCTCCAGGGGACAGAAAGCGTGTCTGCAGGTGCGTGGGCCGTGGCATGGGCAGCTGCCATCCGCACAGTCGGGGAAGCAGGGCAGCCGCGGGCCGGGCCCTCGGGCTGCGACACTCACGCAGCCCCAAACCGCAGCCTCAGCAGAAGCGTCCACCGTCTGCCTAAGGGAGGGAGGGAGGGCTGCTCAGGAGGAAAGCCTATTTTTTTCCAGTGCTGCTTCCTCGATATTTTAATTTTCCACAGTGCTAAATTCTGGTCGCTTTTCCTAAAAAAAGAGAGAGAGAGAGAGAGAAAGACATAATTGGGACATTTCTCCATTGTGTACAGTGTCTCTTATTTGACCTCAAGATGTACTTCAAAAAAGCAGTTGCTCGCTACTTAATGGACAAGAACACAATGGTTAAAAGGAAAAACACAGCTCAGATTTCAGCAGAACGTGGGGGGACCGTCGCTGTTCTCCCCCACTGCCCCATCCCCCAACGTCCCTGTGGCATGAGGGACCATCCTCCGTCCTAACTCCAGAGCAGCTCCCTGCCCCATGCAGACCTCCTCCCCACCCCATGCCACTTCCCTGGAGTTCACTGCTGCGTCCCCATGTTAATCGTCACAAATTGGGCCCTGGCTTCAGGTAGTGAAAGGAGGTGAAGACCGGGTCCAGGTGAGCTGCAGGAAGCTTTGCCAACAGGGAACCCTAGAAGGGCTCTGGTCCCCAGGGTGCATTTTAAATGCTGTTGGGATGGCGACCTTCTGGGACTGGAGTACATATATCTGGCAGTGTGTCTGTTCCAGACCCTGTCTGGGAAGGTGGAGGGAAATGCGCATCTCAGGAGCCCACCTCTGTGCCAGGCGGGGGACTGAGTGTCCCATGCTGAGGTCTCAGTGTCTCCCTGGCGTCTCCCAGCATGGCTCAGAGAGGTCATGTGAGCCACTCAAGGTCACACAGCTGATGGGCAGCAAAGAGGGAGGTCCACCCTGCCAGAGCACACCACCAGTGGACCCCGCACGTGGCTCTCACACCACCTCTTGGGGTTGCCAAGGCAGCCCCAGTACAACAAGACCAGCTGTATGGTCCCTGTGTCTGTACAACCTGGGTCTGAAACAGACTCTGGGTCTGGCTGTGTAGACTTACAGCATGCCCAGGACCCAGGACAAAGAGGACAGTCTCCTGAAACCACTCCCACAGCCTTATCTATAGGGCCCAGAAAGTTCCATCATGTGAAAAGGCTCAGACCCGGCTCCTTGGCTGACATCGTGTGACCTTGGCTTGCCCTGTTGACCCTGTGTCTGCATACGTAGGAGGGAAATTGGGTGATTGCAGCCATAGGATGAAATGCAGATGTGTAAATGCATGGTAAGCCAGGGAGCTGACAAATACTAAATCCTCATTATTCTGAGCACAGCAAAGCTCCAGCCTTGCTCTTCTGGGTGTAAATGTGTCCCGCTGCCCGCAGCTCTGCCGTCAGGCAAGAGTGCAAATGAATGGGCCGTTCATCACCTCTGAGGTGGGGTCTCGGGGCCGATGTTAGCCTTGGGAGGGCAGAGAAACAAAGCTGTGCCAGGCCAGGTGAGCTGGGAAGGCCAGGCCAGCGGGCCTGGGAGGCGGAGCACCTGGGTGGGGCTAAAACCTGGAACAGCAAGGGTGGGTGGGAAGACATGGTCTGGGCTAACTCTACGTCAGTGGAGGTCCAGTGGAAACCCATCACCAGTGAGTGCCGGGAGGGAAAGATCAGGCAGTGTTTGCTGTCCCTTGGAATATGCTGACTGCCTGGCCCACCAGAAGGTCACCCCCTCCAGGAAGCCTGCCTGGAGTCCTGCTTTCTAGGCTGTGACCCCACCTGCAGAGAAACATCCCACTAGAAACTCCAGTCTTGGCTCACTTTCCTCAGATGTTTTAGTCAGCCCTGGCGCATGATCCTCAACAACCCCAATTAGAATCCCGTTCTCTCTGCTGCTCCAGTGTCTGTGCTTTGGGGGGCCTGTGGGCCTCCCTCCTGCATCCTGGCTTACCCCAGCAGCCTTCCTGAGCTCTGCTCCCTTCTCGCATCTGACCTGAACCAAACCACACAGCTTCTTTGCAATCCCCAGGTCCCAAGGCTTTTTCTTCTACCTGCTTTTCACTGGAGACTCCACCCCCAAGGGAGGTAGGAGTGGAGAAGCCAGGCTGGTGCTGTGTGGTCCGGGGGCAGGGGATGGTTCTGACTGCCTTCCTTGTTTTCTCATTTACTTGTGTAAATTACTTTCCTGCCACCAGGGCAGGGGCTGATCCCTCCTAGTGCTCACAGGCACCTGGGGCATCTCTTAGGAGGCTCAGGTCTCCCTGGCTGTCTCTGTTAATCATCTTCCCACTTCCCCTCCCACAACCAGGCACACCGCACCAGCGCCTCAGGGCCTGACTGGGGACCCGAGGCATGAAGAAGGGGACCAGACCCTCCACACACAATCAGGCACACCGCCAGCACAAAGGAGCAGGCCAAAAACATCACCTCCATGTGGGTGGCCCACCACAGTCACCACAATAACCACGGCTGCCACAAAAGAGGCTAGATGCCACAACCACCATGCAGATGGCCCACCAGCCACTGGACTGCATTGACACAAGGAGAGTCACCAGCAGAGACCAAAGAAAAGAAGAGGACGTCTCTCCTCACAAAACCCATTCCAGAGTGACAGAAGAAGCATCTGCTCTATGATAATATTGGGGGACCTGATCACACCTCTCAGCATTGGACAGATCATCTAGGCAACAAATTAACAGAGTAACCATTACTCTTTCAGAAGGAGAGAAGAAATCTAGGGTAATTAGAGGGGGTGGGGGGAGTGAGAGGGGGATGGGTTGAGATTGGACAAGGGGCATAAAGAATAATTATGATTTGTAACAATATATATGCTAGTAATATTGATTTGATCAACATATCTCAATGTTGAACCCCAAAAATATATATAATCAATTTGGATTCAATAAAAAAAAAAAAATTATCTTCCCACTTGACTAAGAGCTTGGGGACAGTGAGGCCTGCATCTGTTCTGTTTCCCCACATTCATTCATTCATTCACAGCTATGGCTCAGGACTCACGGCACATGAATGCACACATGCACCCCTGGACACCTCTGCCCGCCCCAACAGTCTGCGGTGCTCAGTCAGTGCCAGCAGGATTGTACTGATATCCCAGTTCCTGGTAGGGCTGTCTGGTGCCTTACGCCTCCATCAATCTGTTTTTAATAATGAAGCGTCATTAAACCACACACAGTATCTGTCTTATTAAATTGAAATTAAGTCCCTCATGGAGGCATTTAAAGTAGTCTGAGTTCTTGGCAGCTGTGTATGGACCCATGAACACTTGCTTAGGCTGAAATGTCCTGGTCTGACACCTTTGACACCCCAAGTTGACCTTATTGGTGGCCTGAGAACTGCCTGTCCTTCCCCAGTCTCCCCATGACATATGGGGGGGGAGAAGGGCTGGCTGCACTTCTCGGATCAGCACTGGTATCGACTCCAGGGAGCAGGGGTGGAATCGTTTATCATCCAATTAACAGTGTCAGCAGAGCCATTATTTAAATGACCAGCCACATGTGTAATCAATCTTTAATGAAACAATAATTGTGCCTCCCAGTCAATGAGCACCCAGCCTTTTCTAAAGCCTTCTTGGTATGAATACTAAATGGTGGCAGGTTCTATCAGCAAGGGCCAGTGTTGGCGCGGACACTTCTCAAGGCAATTTGGGGCAAGAACGTCAACGTGCTGGGGAAAGAAGAGATGATAATGCACAGCGGGCCTGTGCCAGGACCACACACCGTCCCCTGCCCCCTGACAAACACCTGGCTCAGGCAGGGTCTGGCCACGCTGGCAGGATGAGGGGGCACGTGGGAATGGACATCAGAGGATCTGGTATTAATTCCAGCTGCACCTTTGTCTCCCTGTGGGACCATGGTTGAGCCCTACCCCAATCACTGACCATCATTTTTCCACCTGAAGGTGGGGGTGGGGAAGACTAGGCCCCCAAGGGCTGCGCTTGCGCTGGTAATTTTAGTGTCCGGGCAACGAGGGAGGGGGAGAGGACAGGCAAGTGGCC
>NW_007735254.1:27952-29139 GCF_000696425.1 Galeopterus variegatus | reverse complement strand
CTTATCCTGTTCACAGTGCAGAAGAAACCAAGTTGTTCATCCCAACATCTCACCCCGACTCGGGGTCCTTGCCAGAATTTCCCCACAGCACCTGAGAAGGTGCGTCACACTTACCTCTCCACCTGGCCGAGAACTTTCCAGGCCTTCGTTGGATTCCCAGTGCCTGGACACAGAAGGGGCTCCATGAATGCCCCACGGTGGGACAAATGCTCAACAGAAACCTTCTGCCAGAAAGTCTCTACACAACCCATTTAATCCAACTTTAAGAGATGGCCTAGAAAAATGGGTGGTTTTAATCCATTTAATCCCAGGTTCGTCTGGCCTACCACCTTCCCTGGGCCGGCATCCCATTCAGCCGACATACCCAGCTCATTCTTTGGTGGCATGCATGCTCAGCCACTGCCCAAGTGAAGGTAGACTCGTGGGCCCTGGTCCAGCCCCAGCCCAGCCCTCCAGCCCCTCGCCCGGCACTTGCTGCCCTCTTCCTCCCACAAGACACACCCCTTCCTGCTCCAGAGCCCACCCTGTGTCCCTTTCCTCCCTCCCTCAAACCACCTGCTCCTCCCACAACTGCACAATTTTATCCCCCCTTTAAATGTAGCCTATCACGTCCTTGGTCTATTTTNCTTGCGCTGGTAATTTTAGTGTCCGGGCAACGAGGGAGGGGGAGAGGACAGGCAAGTGGCCCAGCTGCAAGTGCACCTGCACACCCTCGGCAGGCTCCCTGGAGACCAGCAACATGAGCCCCAAAGCTGTCTGCACTAGTTTGTCCCAGTAGAATGTTTTTTCTCCGCATGAAGGCCCTGGACCCTGTGAGCTCAGGTCCAGAGCAGAGGAAGGGGAAGGGTAGCCCCTGGAGGTGGGCGCTGGCCTGCTCAGAGGCCTGTTTTATGCTTCTTGGAAGAGACATTTTCCTCTCTGGGTTCATGTGCAGAATCCTCCTCCTGGTCAATGCAGGAGCAGTCAGCACAGGGGCATGACCAAGCAACAGGCATTCCTACTTGTCATGTTTAAGTCTTGGAGTCCACAAAAATCTCAGTGTTCTTCCTGCTGAGATGGAACGTGAGGTGGTGAGAGACCAGCAGCCGCACTTGCTGCTGAACAGGTACAGTCCCTGTGTCTGCATCTTATCCTGTTCACAGTGCAGAAGAAACCAAGTTGTTCATCCCAACATCTCACCCCGACTC
>NW_007735254.1:25794-26314 GCF_000696425.1 Galeopterus variegatus | reverse complement strand
TTTTCCCAGCCTCCAGCACCTTGTATTTCTTCGCTTGCTAGCACTGGTCATGCTTTGCCTCCCCACAAAGAGCTTCACTGGTCCCATCTGTCCTTTAATCCTCAGCACCAAGCGTGGCCCATGTGTGCCGAGTGAATACCTGCCCATCTGTGTGACTGTTGAAATAAAGTAGATATCTCCCTGTGGGTGTTAGTGTAGGTGGCAGGAGGGAGACATTCTGGAGGCCCCTCCTCTCCAACCTCTGCCCTCACCACCTTTAGCCAAGTCTCTCCTCACTTCCCACCTGGTGAATCCAAGAGCCCATTTGGACCCACATCCATTCTCTCTACCTGATTCTGCAAATGATCTCATCACAGCCTATTTTCCGAAAATGTACCTTTCATAAATAATCACATGGACTTTATCACATTTGTGTGGATGCTGTCAGCTTTCATAACCCTCACTCATCACAACTGTAATTAAACAGATAATTGTGAGATTCACTTAATGTCTCTCTCACCTGAGGACAGGGACCCTGTCT
>NW_007735254.1:23274-24687 GCF_000696425.1 Galeopterus variegatus | reverse complement strand
CTAACAAAAACTTACTAGGCATGCAAAAAGCAAGAAAATACAATTCATGCTAAGAAGAAAAGTCAATCCATTGAAAGTGACCCAGAAATGGCACAGATAATGTCAATAGTAGATAAGGACATTAAGCAGTTAGTGTAATTTTATTCCATATGCTTAAGAAGTATAGAAAATAATAGATACATTAAGTAGAGACATGGAAGGTATAAAAAGAACAAAATCGAAATTCTATACATGAAGATTATAATGTCTGAGATTAAATATACACTGGATGGAATTAATGGCAGAATTCACATCGAAGAATAAAAGATTAGAAAAATGTAAAACATAGCAAAAGAAAATTTACAAAGTAAAGCACAGAGAAAAAAAGACTAAAAAAAAACAGAGCATTAATGAGTTGTGAGACAACTTCAAGCAGCCTGATATACATGTAAAGAAAGTCTCCAAAGGAAAGAAAAGAGAAGGAGGTAAGAAAAAAATATTTAAAGAAATAGAAGACATTTTCTGAATCTGTTAAAAATTATAAACCTGCAGATCCAAGATTCTCAATAAACCCCAAGCACAAGAAAACATAAAACAACTACACCAACACACAAAATAATCAAATTGCTACCAGTGATAAAGAGAAAATCTTAAAGGTAGAGAGAAGAAAAGATACATTACATAGAGAAGAATGAACGATGTCAGTGGATCTTTTGTCTGAAGCAATGCAAGCTAAAAGATAGTGGAGCGACATCTTTAAAGTCTGAAAGAAAAGCAAAATTGTCAAACTGGAATTTTTTTACCAGCAAAAATATCTTTAGAAAATGAAGGTAAAATGAAGAATTTTTCAGACATGCAAAACTTGAAACGCTTTGTCACCATCAGACCTAAGTACAAGAAGTCTTAAAAGAAATCCTTTAAGCAGAAGGAAAATGAGACCATATGGAAAACTGTTCAAAGAAAAAGTGCATCATGGGGTTTATAACATATGTAGAAGCGAAATGTATGACAGCAACAGCACAAAGCCTAGGAGAGGGAGAAATGGCAGTGCACTGCTGTAAGGCTCTTATACTATAGGTAAAAAAAAGATTACTGGAAGGTAGACTTTGACAATCTAAAGATGTGTACCATAAACCCCATAGCAACAAGTAAAATGTCATAGCAAGAGGTTATAACTAATTAGCAACAGAGGAGATAAACAAAATTTTTATAAATCACATCTGATTTTTACAAAGGCTGAAAAAGAAAACAAAGGGAACAAAGAATATAAGGAATAAACAGAAAAAAAATAGCAAGACAGTGTATTGAAAACCAATCCTATCAATAATACAGTAAATGTAAATGGCCTAAAACCCCAATTAAAAGACAGAGATTGACAGATTGGTTAAAAAAGCAAGCTATAAGAAACTCATTTTTATTTTATTTTATTTATTT
>NW_007735254.1:20572-21325 GCF_000696425.1 Galeopterus variegatus | reverse complement strand
AAAAAAAAATACCAATTTTACTTAATCTCTTCTAAAATCTTGAAAAGGAGGGACTACTTCCCAAGTCATTCCATGAGGCCAGAATTACTCTGAAACCAAAGCTAGACAAAGATATTACAAGAAAATAAAGCTAAGGACCAATATTTCTCATGGGCATAGATGCAAACGTTCCTTACAAAATTTTAGCAAATAGAATCCAACAATTGCAAAAAAGGAATAATTTGTCGCTCTCTGCTTTCTGCCACACGAGGACACAAATGCACAAGGAGAAGGCAGCCTCTGCAAACCAAGAAGCCCAGCTCACTATCCCCCATCCCCCAACACTGTGAGAAATGCATGTCTGTTGCTTAAGCTAAAAAAACAAAAAGAAAGAAAGAATGTCTCATGACAAACTGGTATTTATCCCAGGAATGCAAAATCGATATAACATATAAAAATCAATGTAATTTATATTAACAAACCAAGAAATAGAAACCTTATGATTGTCTCACTAGAAGCAGAAAAAGTAACTGACAAAATTTAACCTGCATTCTTGATAAAAAGCTCTCAGAAAACTAGGAGTAGAAGGAAACTTGCTCACCTAATAAAGGGTATCTATGAAAAATTCACAGCTAGTAGCATACTTAATGGTGAAAACCAAATGCTTTCTCTCTAAGATAAGGAACAAATAAGGATACTGGCTCTTACTATTTCTAATCAGCATTATGCTAGGGGTTCTAGCCCTCACGATAAGGCAAGAAAAAAAAGGCATCC
>NW_007735254.1:17685-19081 GCF_000696425.1 Galeopterus variegatus | reverse complement strand
AAAAAAAAATTAGAACTGATAGTGGGTTTGGATGCAGGATACAAAATCAATAGATAAAAATCAACTGTATTTCTCTATATTAGTAACAACTAGAAATTGAAAATGCAAGACCATTTACAAAAGTATCAAAAGACATAATGTGCTTAGACATAATTTGGATTAAGCTCATCTAAAACCTGTACACTAAACACTATAAAATATCGCTGAAAAAATTTTAACAAACAGGCAGCAAATGGTAGTGATAGCCACATTCGTAGACTGGAAGACTCAGTATCGTTAAGATGTCAGTTCTTCCCAATTTGATCTATAGATGCAATGCAATGCCAATCAAAATCTCAGGAAGCTTTTCTTAGGTAACAAACTAATTCTAAAATTTATATGAAAATTCAAATCATCTGGAATAGCCAAAACAACTTTGAAAAAGAAGACCAGTGTGGAGGATTTATTCAGCACTTATTATAAAGCCACACTAATTAAGATGGCACAGTATTGTTGAAATGAAGGAAGAGATATATACACCAATGGAACAGAACAGAGAGGCCAGAACTAGACCCGCATGCATACAGTCAATTGATTTCCTACAAAGATGCAAAGTCAACCTTGTGAAGACAGGATAGCACATTTATAAATGGTGCTAGAATAAGTATGTGGATGTCCATGTGCAAAAGAATGAACTTCTATCCATGCTTTGTACCAAATACAAACATAAACTGAAAATAGCTTATAGGTCTAAGTCTAAAACCTAAAACTGTAAAGCTTCTAGCAAAAAACAAAAACGAACAAACGAAAAAACCAGGAGTAAAATCTTTGTGACCTTGAGTTAAGCAACAGTTTCTTAGTTATGATACTGAAAGAATGAAAGAAAAAATTGGATAAATTAGACTTCATTAAGATTAAGAACGTCTGCTGTTCAAAAGACATTATTAAAAGAATGAAATGACAAACCACAGACTGTGTGAAAACATTTGCAAATCACATATCCGATAATGAACTTGTATTCAGAATATATAAAGAAATCTCAAAGCCCAATAAGTCAAAAAACAACCCAATTAAATAAATGGGGAAAAGATTTGAATGGTAGCTCACCAAAGATGATATACACACAACAAATTAGCAGGTAAAAATGTTCAGTCTCATTACTCGCTAGACAAATGCAAATTAAAATCACCATGAGACATCCTTAGACACCTATTAGAATAGCTAAATTTAACAGATCTCTTTAAGCCGCCTACTAAAAGGCCTGACCGTACCAGCTGTTGGCAAGAATATAGAAGACCCGGAACTCTCCTCCACTGCTGGTGGGATGTAAACTGGCACGACACCGAAAAACTCTTTGGAGGTTTCTTAAATAGTTAAAATTTACCTACCACCTGACCCAGCCATTCCGCTCACGCAT
>NW_007735254.1:14062-16241 GCF_000696425.1 Galeopterus variegatus | reverse complement strand
CTAGAGTGGCAGGACTGGGGGTTTGTCCAGGCTGCATTCTCCAGAATCAGAGGCTGCGATTGAGTTTGGGAGCAGGATGTGCATTAGCGATCAATGCCTTGGCAGCAGGGAGATGGCACACGGAGCTGCAGGCCTGAAAAGCCCAGCCAACCTGGTGGAGCTCAGGGGCAAGGCGACCCCTTCAGAATTTCCCATGAATGGCTGCCCTGCCACCAGGTGTGGGCTCCCCAGGAAGGGCGTCACCTCAGCGAGGTGGCTCTTGGCAGCCCAGGCTGACTCTGAAGAAGCAACGGCCAAGCTGCATGCTGAGAGTTCCCTGCAGTGGGCAGCGAGGCCGAATGTGAAGGGTGTCTGGGATGCATCTCTGCATCTACCACAGAGCCCTGGAAGTCCTTTGAGCCCACCTGTGGCCAGCAGCCAAAGAGCCTCTGGCCATCCGTCCCAAGATTGAGCAAAGGTAGGGTGGAGAAGGACATTGGGCTGCACCGGACTGCTACATCGGGCAGCTTTTGTCAAGCTTCACATGCGCTCGTTTTGAAGCATGTGCCCAATCCTACGCAGTGTGTGGCCACCCCTGGACAAGTGCCCAGCTCAGGGCCACGAGGGGGAGACTGAGGACACAGGTCCATTCCCTGACCTTGTGAGATTGAAATCTCACATGGATTCAAGATTGTGTCTGAGGGTGATGTCAGACCTGGTGGGTGATGCCCACGACCCAGGCTGCGTGGCTGGGGAAGGTGGACAGAGCCTTCCTTGGCAGGCGGTGCTGGGGAAGCTGGAGCCGGGCAGGCAGGAGGAGTTGGAGCATGCACATGGTGGAGCTCCCCGCGGACACTGAATTGGGGACGGCTGTCCTCCTGCCCATGGTAGTCATTGCATGAGGTGGTGGCTGAGTCCCTCCCTCCTGATTGTGTCCCCAGGGTCTTCAGAGAGCCCAGCTCACCATAGGGCTTGTGGGCGACTTGTGACGTACGTGTGTGTCTGGCTTCTCACTTGCCCCTGAAGGCACCCAGTGCATGGGTGCCCCATTCCTTTCCAAGTCCCCGGTGCCTGGTGTAACGCCATGCTGCTGGGAGTACACTTGAAAGGATTGGGGTGTTGGTAAAGGAAGTTTGGTGGATCCTGGTGGCAGAGGACACGCTAAGCAGCCCTGGAATGAGACAGAGGAAGGCTAGGCCTGTGGACCAAACTGACTCCATTGCCCCTGCAGAGGACACTTTGTAACTTTTCCACTCCTGAGTCATGAGACCCCCAGGGCACATGATTACCCCATGGCCTGCCCTGATAACATAGACTGAGATAAGAGGGAAACATATTCACTGAGTTGCAAAACCCCTCCCCAAAGCTTGTTTCCTGTAATTGGAAAAATTAAGTAGCAGATTAACCTTAAGACCTCTTTCGGAATTCCCACATGCGCACAAAGCCTCATGGTGACTGCTGCAATGACCCTCCTGGGTGACAGTGATGGCCACCACCATCTTGGACCTACTGAATCAGGTGCAAGGACCAAAGCCCTAACTGAGCATGTGCCCATGATGCAACCAGGAAGAGCAGAATGGCCCCCCCTTTGGTGACGCTGACCTGCACCCCTTAACTCCTTTCCCTCTAAAAGACCCTGAACAGCTTTCCTGTACCTACCCCCCCTTATGCATGTCTTTCTCCTCCTTTAATAAAGCGCTGCTTGCTTTCCTGGGGGTGCATTGTTCATTTCTGTGACTTTGGGACCCAAGAGCCTATTTGGTACCAGGAGGAGAGAAGGACGGGGGCCCGATCTGTCTTTGCCTCAGTGGGCGCTTGCTCTGGGAGGCGGAGGCTGCTCCTCTCCCTTCTGTTTCTCCTTCTGGTTCCTGGGCCATTTGGTTGGTCTCTAGTTTCTCCCAAACATGCACGAGGCACCTTGAAGAGCCGTTCCTTGTCCCCAGTCCTCTCGGCTGGGCCACCAGCAATGCCTGGAGCTAACCTCAGAGTTGCCAGTGAGGCCTCTGGGCAGCGAGAACTGCAGGCAGCAGAGGAGAGATGGACAGACGTCCCGTGACAGGACTGGGGCCAAAAAGCTGCCCTGACACTCAAGGTTGGCTTCTGTGCCGAACATAAAACACACCATGGGGGCTTAACAAGTCTGTTTAATTAAGCATTACATCTTAAAATTACATATGATGCAAACCGTAAGTCCCTTTTG
>NW_007735254.1:10827-13239 GCF_000696425.1 Galeopterus variegatus | reverse complement strand
TCCCGTGACAGGACTGGGGCCAAAAAGCTGCCCTGACACTCAAGGTTGGCTTCTGTGCCGAACATAAAACACACCATGGGGGCTTAACAAGTCTGTTTAATTAAGCATTACATCTTAAAATTACATATGATGCAAACCGTAAGTCCCTTTTGTACAAATTTAAAGGATGACAGCGTTGAGTCACTCAGGGGGCAGCAGGCCCACCTTCCCTCTTTTCCCAATAGCTCCAAGTGGTCAGGGTGGTCGAGTCAGCCCATGGCACTGCCCCCAGAACCCCGGATGAAGTTGGAAAAGCCCCAGTCTGCAAAGGAAGCGGAGAGCAGCAGCATCGGCGAGACGGACAAGGCCAGGGACCCCGGCGCCTCCCGCCCGATTCTGGGGAAGCGGAGGGTGAAGGGCTGGAAAGGAGCCCCCACGGAGGGTCTCCTGGCAGGTGGGGCTTCATGGCGTGAGTGTGGTTGTCACCAAGTGAGTGTCCTTCAGAGAATTCTAGCAAAATGCTGCACAGACTTCCTTCCAGGCCTGCATGGCCAGATCGCACTCAGTGACTGATTTTATCAAGTGCTCACTGTGTGCCAGACGTGGCATCTATCGTGTTTGATCTTCATGCGGAACCCACGAGTAGGCGCTGCAGATATTCCCATTTTATGGATGAGACTGCTGAGGTCTCACATCCAGCGGGAGCCTGGGCCCTCACCACCATCTGGCCAAGGTGTTGGGCTGGGTCACAGACCCTTCAAACCCATTGTCCAGACGGGGTCACAGACCTTTCACATGCCATGCAGACGGGGTCACAGACCCCTCATATGCAAGTTGCGAGCTGGGTAATTGGAAAAGATCCTGGAGCCNGGGGTCACAGACCCCTCATATGCAAGTTGCGAGCTGGGTAATTGGAAAAGATCCTGGAGCCGTTGGCAAGTTGACGTGCTTCCCGACATGAGCTCAGCCCCCTGCAGCCTTAGTGGACACCTGGTGGCCTCCCAGGGCATCCTGGGGACTGTGTGGCTCACAGACATTTGTCCTTTATACTTAAGTCAGATAACCCAGGGACACGAGCGTGTGAGTCAATAACCAAGAAACACTTGGACGCACATGCGCAATTACATCAGACAATAGCCAAGGAACACCTGGGCACATGCACAGTTAACATATTTACATCAAACAGGCTAGGCCACGCTTGGCAAGATTCCCAACAGCTGAGGGAGCCTGAGCATTCGTCTACGTTCTCCTTACACAAGGGCCTCCTTGGAAGCTTGGAGAGGGCCCGCACCTCTGGGGGCTGGCCAGCTCCCGTGCAGCGACCAGCACTTCCAGCTCCCGGCCCACTGCAGCCTCCCGTGGGTGCGGATTTAGTGCCTTCCTTTAGGGCGGACCACCTGTGTTCAGGATCAGTGACAAACGCACATCTGCAGCTGCCGCCCATCATCTGAACATTACAGCCAAGAAGTGCACCTCAATAGGTTGAATTCTGTTTGTGAGGCTTCAACTGTCACTTGCCATGATCCAAAGCTTTTAACACCCCAAATCCATAGCTCTGGGTGTAGTCCAGGCACCTCTAGATTTTATTTACTTTTTGAAACTTTTTTTATGAACATCTTCAAAAACACCCAGACGTAGAGAGAGAGTAATGAATTCCTCATGTGCCTGTCGCCTGCATCAACAACGATCGTCTGTGTATCATCTTTTCATTGTGTAGAGCTTGTTCTTGTGGAAATGTTCGGGTGCTGGTCATTTGTCAGGTCAGCGTGACTTGCAGCCAGGCAGTCAGAAGGACTGGGCAGGGGCGTGGCAGAGGGCTTGAGAGAGGGGCTTTGGGAGCAGAGAGACTTGGGCTAGTGTCTCAGCCTCTTTGCTGTGTGACCCTGGGCAGGTAAATTAATCTCTCTGGACCTAAGTCCCCTGATTGGCAAAACCACAACAAAGAATTCCCTCACAGGCTTGCTGTGCAGTTGGAAGACAGCACGCACCTAACATGTTTGGCTCAGCAGGTGGCACACACCAAGTGCTCAGTAAACAGCAGTTTTCTGTTTTGTTTTGTTTTAAATGAGAGAATTGATGTCAGCTTTGAAAACTGCAATCCGATGCACACAAAGGATTTGCCTGATGGCTGCTTGGAAAGTTCCAGTTGCCCTGGGCCTAAATGCAACTAATCACAGGTCACAGCTGGCACAGAAGGAAACGCCCATTTCCTAGCAAAGGGGGAAGCCCTCAGCCCTGGCAGCCGCATCGGGGGGGGGGGGGGGGGGGGGGCCCCCCCCCCCCGGGGGGGGGGGGGGGGGGGGGGGGGGGGGCGAGGCTCCCCTCCTGCTGTGAATTAAGTTCCCATGTCCCCTCACTGTCCTCCCAGCTTGGTGTTAGAAGAATCTAAATCTTCAACGTGTATCCAGGAGTAATCTTTTTTTTTTTTTTTTT
>NW_007735254.1:8746-9943 GCF_000696425.1 Galeopterus variegatus | reverse complement strand
CCGGTCTGTATGTGGGATCCGAACCCTCGGCGGGAGCCCCGCTGCACTCCCAAGCGGCACACTATAGCAGTGCGCCACCAGGCCGGCCCCAGGAGTAATCTTAATAAATCACATCCCTCCCTGAAGGCCTGTTTGCTCAGCTCCTGCGTCCGTCCAGATCTTCCCTGATAAGCCTTATCGATGATCTGGATCTGCATCGAGGACACACAGGCTCTTGCCGCTCAGGAGCCCCTCTGCAACAGGTGAACCCTTGACCTCGAGGCAGGAACTGGTGGTTTGGAGATGGCTGTGACTCCAACACCAGCCTCAGCACACAGATTGGATTCCAGGGAGGTTTACACTCTGCTCACATGGAGCCTGCAGCCGTCTCCTTACCAAGGGCCACATTTCTGGCACTTCACTATAAACTGTGCCTGAGGGTTGGTGACAGAGAGGAGGAGACAGATGCTCCTAGGACCTCAGTGGCCATCCCCCGTCCCCATGTACTGCATGGGCCATGGGCTCATGTAGGTGGGGCTCTTGTCTCTCACCCTCACACTATCCTGGGAGGGTACAGAAGTGGCTCCCAGAGGCACAGGGCTGCCCAGGGCCAGCTGCCTAGTGGACAGCAGAGGCGGAGCCCAGGGCCTGGTGGGCCACTTCAGAGCTCAGCTCTTAGACACGTCCTGCCAAGGCATTTGGAATAGGGCTCAGGAGAAAAGGGGAGCTGGCATCGCACCAGCTCTAAGCTGGACCTCAGGAACCAGGTGCGGCCCAAAGCTTCACAGCACAGGTGCCCTCGCACAAGACCAAGTGAACTTTGCAGGAGGAAACACGGATGTGTGTGACGGTCTAAGAAGAACCTTTCGTCCCCCCTTGCCCCCCAGCTCTCTCCCCTCATCCCTTCTGTCTTTCCTCCCTTCCTTTCCTCTTTCCTTCCTTCCTGTCTTCTTTCCACAAACACTGAGTATCTGTCAGACATGCTATCGTAAGCATCAAGGAAATGCAAAATTCCCCCAAAACAGTCTAAGTCTTTGAGGTCTTCGTCCGTTTTGTGCAGCTGTCACAGGGTACCACAGACTGGGTAATTTCTAAAACACAGAAACGTATTTCTCGTAGTTCTGGAGGCTGGGCAGTCCGAGATGAAGGCTCCGGCATCTGGTGAGGGTCTCCTTGCTACATGATCACACAGCGGGACAGCGGGGGGGGGGGGGGCAA
>NW_007735254.1:4572-7982 GCF_000696425.1 Galeopterus variegatus | reverse complement strand
GTCGCTCAGCTGGTTAGAGTGCGCTGTTGGTAACGCCAAGGTCAAGGGCTCAGCTCCCCCCACCAACCAGCTGCCAAAAAGCAAACCAAAACAAAACCCACGAGTGTTCTGCCTAAACACCTAAACACCTTCCATTAGGCCACCTCCCAACACTGTCGCACTGGGGATTGTTTCCAGCGCATGGGTCTGGGGGACACATTCAAACCACAGCATCCAGGAAGCTCCACGAATGGATCGGCTTGTTCGTCTACTTTGCAGATGCTCCAAACCCCTGGGCTGGGCACTGGACCAAGTGAACAGGGTCCTTGGTCTCCTGGGGCTGACGTTCCAGAACAGGAAGCCAATGATAAGGATACAACATAAATAAACATAAATGTGGCGAAGGCCGTGTTGGGATGTCCGAGCTAGAACTGGGCTGAATTAGACTGAGCAGAAAGTTCTGTTGAACAAGACAGAAGGATGTGGTTAGACCGGACCTGATCCCTGGTCCAAGCCCAGTGAAGGCCGAGATAGCTCCCACGTGGAGACAGGCCTTGTGGCTACTGAAGGACAGGACCGGCCCCAGGGGAGAGCCCCGATGGGACCTGATTCACAAGCGCAAGGGTCCCAGAGCGGCTGCGAGCCCTGAACAGATCCCGCGCTGTGAGGAGCTACTGCCCCGTCTGACACGTAGGAGTCGCTTGACAGCTGTTGGGTGACTCTGCGCTGGCCCCCATCAGTGTGGAGCCTTCCCCACGGCTGGAGGGTATGAGTCTGAGGGTGTGAGGGTGGCCACGCCATCGATGACTGGCTTTGCATTGAGTGAGGTCACCTCTCTCTTCAACGTGTGCCTCTTCCTCTACCAGCAAGACCAAATCAGTGCCCCGTGCAGGGCGACACCCAGGCCCTGGGTTCTCCAGGGAGCTCCAGGGGTTCTTGCATGGCCTTCACCTGTAACTTTGTTGCAATAACTTTGCAGAGAGAAAAAAAGGAGCTGCTCATGTTTGCAAAATTCATCCCAAACGGTATTAGATGGTGCTAATTAAAATGACTCATGCCGCAACAAACTAAGCCAAATCAATCATTTTTTAGCAAATTAAAGCCCATTCCTTTCCTCAGCAGCTGCCTTTGGGGAGCAGATGGAGCAGATGAGCTTGCCAGGTGTCTGTCCCTGCAGGGGACAGGGCGAGCCACCTTCCTGGGCAGATCAATAAACATGTCCCAGGAGAGGACAGGCAGCGCTGGGACCCGCCCCAGCGTTCAGCAGTTCACATTCCCAGTTTTGTTTGTTTCTAATTGACCCTGAAGACTTGTGACATTCATGGAGTGTTTACTGAGTCCCTACTATGTGCCAGTCCGAGACACTGTGGGATGCAGGAGACACATTCTGAGGAGGGGTGAGCCATGGGAGAGGAGAGACAATGACAGGAAAGCAGAGGAGGGTGGTAGAGCCTAGATGACACTGTGTCAGGTTGACAGGAGATGACCTGGGGTCACCGGAGAAGGGCGCGCGTGGGTGGAGAGCTGCACGGTAGTCAGTGGAGGGCGGAGGCAGGCCATGGTGGGGGAGGGGGCTGTCAGGCAGGCGCCGTCCATGGGGGGACAGCTGGAGCGGGCCACGTGGCCGCCCACATAGTAGCCTGGGTTTCCTGCGTGCAGCCGGAGCCCCCGCGAGGCACAGGGATGGGCCCAATTGACCTGCACTCTGCTGTGGACACTCTTCTGCCTCGCTGTGTGGCTGGGCTGTGGAGCGGGGCAAGGACACTGGAGCTCAGCTCTGTCCTGGCCTTCCAGGCAGGGGCGCTGGTGGCTTGGTGAGAGTGCTGGTGGGAGGGAGAGGGGGGGACAAATGCCAAGTGTGTCCTGGAGGTGGCCTGGCAGGTGAAGAGCGCTAAGAGAGCAGGTGCTGTGGCATAAATTGAGAGTCATGTCTGGAACTGCCACACTGCTGGTGGCGCTGTCAGGAGGGCAGATGACCAACAGAGCCCGGAGCTCCATGTGGGTGCGTTGGCCAGCACAGCGCACCCCAGGCCACAGGTAGAGAAGGGAGAGATGGGGGTGAGCTCCCAGGCCCCATCACGCGAGGCGAGGGGGAAGAGTCTGCAAGGAACTCTGGGGGCGGGGGGAAGCCAGGAGCATGTGGGGTGTGGAGCACGTGGGGCACGTTCCAGGAAAGAGGGGGTCCTGCAAGCCAGCACAGAGAGCACGGGATGTGCACGAGGGCGGCCACTGGGTGAGTGGTGAGGGGACCGAAACCCAACCACAGCCATTGTGAGTCTGAGCCATGTGCCTGAGACGGGAGCGAGACCCTCAGTCGTGGGACCCTCCTGCTCTGCTGCCCTCACTGCTGACACTTGAGGCTTCAGGCCAGCGTCCAGGAGCTGGTGGTGCAGGACTGACGCCTGTGGGCACAGAGGGAGGAGCTGTGAGGTCCAGACCTGGGAGTGACGGACACCACCTACAAGAGAGCCGGGGGGCTTCCTGGAGGAGGTGGCATGCGGTGGAGGCTCGGACGGTCTGCAGGAGTTTTCTAGATCAGAAACAGGGGTGGGCATCTAAGACGGGGGGAGTCTGAAGAGTGGTGTGTGTGGAGTGCAGGGTCTGGAGAAGGCTGGGGGCGAGCGTGGGAGCTCGTGGAGAGGAAGCCGTGAGTGTCCACTGGGTCAGACAACAAAGGACGTGGGACACCTTGCTGAGTTCTGAGTTTAAATAAAATATGTGAGCCCCACGTTTCTAGTGGATCATTCTGTTCTGCAGTATAAAATACATTATGCATTTTTGTCCATTATAAAATACCACGTATTCATTAAGGAAAAAAATTGGAACATAGTGTGGTGGACTGATTAATGTCCTCCCTCCAAAGATGTCCAAGCCCTGATCTCCAGAACCTGTGAACATGCCTCACATGATGAAGGGACTTTCCTACTGTCATTAAGATAGGGGTTTTGAGATGGGATATTATCCTCCATTATTTAGGTGTGCCCAATTTCACCACAAGGATGCTTACCCAAGAGAGGCAGAGGGTGAGTTTGTCGTGGGAAATGTGGAGATGGAAGCAGAGACTGGAGTCATGCACTTTGAAGACGGAGGAAGGGGCCGTAGGCCAAGGAATGCAGGTGCTTCTAGAAGCTAGAAAAGGGAAGGAAACAGATCCTGCCTCGAGCCTCCAGAGGATCCAGCCCTGCCAACGTGTCGGTGTTGGACTTCTGATCTCGAGAGCTGCAAGAGGATGCATTTCTGTTTTCAGCCACTACGTTTGTGGTGATTTGTTATAGCAGAAACAGGAAACCCACACACATGCCAGGAAGCAGACAGGAAAGAGCGGGGAGACGACGTCATCAGATTTTAAAGCAAAGGAACAACGTGACCTGAACTACCTTTTGGAAAGAATCCCCCCCCCCCCCCCCCCCCCCCCCCCCCCCCCCCCCACC
>NW_007735254.1:0-4049 GCF_000696425.1 Galeopterus variegatus | reverse complement strand
CAGATTTTAAAGCAAAGGAACAACGTGACCTGAACTACCTTTTGGAAAGAATCCCCCCCCGCCCCGACCCTCCGCACCCGAACCCAGGAGCTAGAGCAACCCTTGTAGAGCTCGTGGCTGGCCTGGAACAACTGCATTGTGAATAATGAACTATGACATCTCAAACGCCACACGCGTCTGCTTCTCACTCCTGTGAGGCTGCGCGTGAGGCTTCCTGGTTGGGGTCTTCTCAGAGCAGGGTCCCACGTTCTTTTCCCCTGTGCTTGCTGTCTTTACCCAGGGCTGCCAAGCTGATCAAGCTGGGAGGAGAGAAAGTCATGGAGCATCTCACTTGGGAGGGTTTCGTGGGCCCCATGGAGGAAGCTCATCTCTACCACCCACCTCCCACCCACGTGGCCATACCTGCCATGCAGAGGCTGGGGACGGCCCTGGCATGAGCCCAGGAGGAACAGGAAGCAGCTCGGGAGACCATCTCTCTGTCTCTGCTGCAAGTTCCCAGTGGTGACTCTTGGGGCGTGTATGAGCACCTGTATGTAGGTGGAATTGGGGACAGCAAGGAACTCATTGAGGAGAGGACAGGAGACAGCGCAAGATTCTCTAAGAACCAAGGAAGGACACACGGCCAGCCCAGTCTGCTGGAATTTGGAGCAGGGAGTGAATAGCGTGAGCTCTAGAGGAGCCAGGAGAAAAAAGGACAAGCTCTGGTGGTCTGAGAGCCTTGGCCACCTCCCATTGTGAGAACAGAAGGTGCAGCGGACTGAATGGTTCCTCCAAAAGAAACGCCACCTGGAACCTATGACTGTGACCTTATTTGAAAAATTTAAATAAAGTTCTTTATACATATTACTAATTAAGGACCTCAAGATGAGATCACTCTGGATTACCTGGGTGGACCGTAAATCCAGTGACAAATGTCCTCATAAAAGATGCAAGGAGGAGAGACCTCATGAAGACAAAGGCAGGGGTTTGGAGTGATGCGGCCACAGCCAAGGTGCACTGGGGGCTGCCAGAGCAGGAGGACGCAGGAAGACCCTCCCTGGGGCCTGGGGTGGGGGCGTGGCCCTGCCACACCTTGATTTTGAGTTTCTGCCCTTCAGAATTGTGAAAAGGATACATGTCTGTTGTTGGAAGTCACTGAGTGTGTGGTTCTTTGTTAACGTGGCCCCAGAACACTCACACGGCGAGGAGCAAGACATAGAGGAGACGCCCCGGAGTGCCGGGCGATGCTGCCTGAGGCAGGAGCGGCACACAGCGTTCTAGGATCCGGGTGCTCTCGCAGCTCCTGGGAAGAGGACCAGCTCGAACTTTTCCCTGCATCCACCACCCTGTCTGACTCGGGCGTTGGTCCCTCTACCATGTGGCTCTGGGTGCAGGTTCTGCTGAGTGGTGGGAAGGGTTTAGGCACACAGGCCAGGAGGAGGGTGCCACCCACACCATGCACAGGTCCTGGGAGACCGAGGCCAGGCAGCTGCCGAGTGGGCTGGCCAATGACCAGCACGGAGGGTCTGCCGTCGGGCCTTGGGAATGCTATAACTACAGAAGTCATTCCCAAGAGAAGCTTCCTGTCTACAGTGTACTAAACAATTTGTTTCTTTGAAACTTCTACAAGATTTATAAGATTTATTTGATTAAATAGCCATCAACTGTAGTTTTTAATTCACACATTCGCAGAAAGTTTTTGGAGCTTCCAGCTTACTAAAATGGAGAAACGAACATCACACCTTGCCTCAGATGACACCCAGACCCCGCCCCATATCCAGTTATTAGCCATGTGTCCCCAGCAACTCAGAGTGAGCGCTGCAGGACAGACCTGAGATCAACGTTTCACGGGGCATTGGATTGTGAATTTTTTTTTCTATTTACTTATATAACTCATACATAAAAGTTGATGGTATTTAATCAAACCCAGACCAACTGCAAATTATGCTAGATAGTGCAAAAAAATTCAATATGCTATTGACTGTTTATATACATATACATGTATATTATTGATGTATATTTAAGAGTAGCAATGTAATTCACATTGTTAACCCTTTGTGGAATAGTAATACATTTTCTAGGTGTTTGCTGGTGGTTTAGAAACTGTTTAAATGCTATTACAATCGAAGGTATGTGTAACAGACTTTCTTTTAGTCACTTCCCCACGAACTTCAGCTACCCCGAGAGTCTGGGAAGAAGCTCCCATATCCCTCTTGAAAGAAAAGGCTGCACTTGTTTCAATCTTTGCCCCTCCAGCCTCTAACGCAGTGGTTCTCAGCTAGGAGAGGTTTCACCCCAGGAGTCGTTTGGCAAATTTTGGTGATATTTTTTGTTGTCATCCGTTCTGCTGTCATCAAGTGGGTGGAGGAAGGGGAGGATGCTTGCAAACAGTTATCTAAAAATGTCACTGGTGCTGAGTGGAGAAACCTGGCCCTACCACAGTGTCTGAAGCTGGTGCAAACCCAGTGCATGTCTGAGGCGTCAGCACAGGCCTCCAGGGGCAACGCTCCGCGGTTCCTTACGCCTGCTGCTCCCACTGCCTGGGAGTCTTTCCCTCTTCCCTGCTACCTTAGCAAATGCTCTTCTCTCCTTTAAGACACAGTCTCAGTGTCAGTTTCAGGGACAGCCCCTCCCTACACCAGAGCTTGAGACCCTCTCCCAGGGCTCCAACCCCACTGTGATGACAGCACTTATCCCAGGACATTCGCTGGTTAGGCTAGTGTTGGGCTAGAATCTGCTCCCCAGTGGCTTGTGAAGCCCGTGGAGACATAAACTCTATCTGTTTATTTCCGTTTCTCCAGAAGCTAGTGCAGGGCTCAGAGCATAGTTAGTTCTAGAGAGACGTTTGCTCTCTGGCTGGCTGGATTGATGGGTGGATGGGTGGATGGATGGATGGATAAATGGGTGGATGAATGGATGAGTTGGAGGGAAAGAGGGTGGATATTTTTATAGATTGACGAATGAATGGATGATTAAATGGGTGGATGGTTAGATGAGTGAATGCGTGGATGGATGGATGGATGGATGGATGGATGGATGGATGGATGGATGGGTGGGTGGATGGATGAGTGAATGCGTGGATGGATGGATGGATGGATAGATGAGTGAATGCGTGGATGGGTGGGTGGGTGGATGGATGGGTGGATGGATGGGTGGATGGATGGATAGATGAGTGAGTGCGTGGATGGATGGATGGGTGGGTGGGTGGATGGATGGATGGATGAGTGAATGCATGGATGGATAGATGGACGGATGGATGGATGGATAGATGGATGGATGGATGGATGAGTGAATGCATGGATGGATAGATGGACGGATGGATGGATGGATAGATGAGTGAGTGCGTGGATGGATGGATGGGTGGGTGGGTGGATGGATGGATGGATGAGTGAATGCATGGATGGGGTGGATGGATGGATGGATGGATGTGGATGGATGGATGGATGGATGGATGGATGGATGGATGGATGGACGGATGGATGGATGGATAGATGGATGGATGGATGGATGAATGGATGGATGGGTGGGTGGGTGGATGGATGAGTAAATGCGTGGATGGATGGATGGATGGATGGATGGATAGATGGATGGATGGGTGGATCGATCGATCAATGAGTGAATGTGTGGATGGATGGATGGATGGATGGGTGGATAGGTGAACGGGTGGGTAGATGGAAGAGCAGATGGGCAGATGGATGGGCAAATGGGTGGATGGGTAGATGGATGAACGGACGGATGGATGGGTGGGTGGATGGATGGATGGATAGATGGACGGACGGATGGATGGATGGATGGATGGATGGATGGATGGGTGGATGGATGGATGGATGGATGGATGGATGGATGGATGGATGGATGGATGGATGGATGGATGGATGGATGGATGGATGGATGGATGGATGGATGGATGGATGGATGGATGGATGGATGGATGGATGGATGGGGGTGGATGGATGGATGGATGGATGGATGGATGGATGGATGGATGGATGGATGGATGAGTGAATGCGTGGATGGATGGATAGATGGATGGATGGATGGATGGATGGATGGATGGATGGATGGATGGA
>NW_007735253.1:78839-80644 GCF_000696425.1 Galeopterus variegatus | reverse complement strand
AGCCCGAACCGGGCCTGGCACCCCTCGGCCCGGCTTTAGCCGTTTGCCGCTGTGGTCAGGAGCCCAGCTCGTAAGCCAGGCTCAGCCTCCAGAGGTCTCAGTGGGGAAAGGACCCTGCGAAGGCCTTGCAGAGGTGGCCAGGCCACAGGCTGAGGGGAGGACGGCTTCTGTGGGAACGTTGCCTTGCCAGGCATTCACTGTTTTTCAGAGCAGGTTCTGGATAGATCCTGAAATCCACTGTATTCATTTGCTAAGGCTGCCTGTAACAAAGTAGCACAGATGGATGGCTTAAACAACAGAGATTTATTCTCTCACAATTCTGGAGGCTGGAAGTCCAAAATCAAGCTGTTGGCAGCATTGGTTCCTTCTGAGGCCTTTGAGGGAAAGATCCGTTCCAGACCTCTGTCCTTGGCTTGCAGATGGCT
The DNA here is from genome assembly GCF_000696425.1 of Galeopterus variegatus. NCBI lineage: Eukaryota > Metazoa > Chordata > Mammalia > Dermoptera > Cynocephalidae > Galeopterus > Galeopterus variegatus. The sequence continues at coordinate 80,219 of NW_007735253.1, read as the reverse complement.
GTCTTCATGTTCATATGGTGTTGTCCCAGTATATGTGTCTCTCTGTCCAAATTCCCCCTTTTTATAAGGATACCAGTCATACTGGACTAGGGTTCACCCTAATGATCTTGTTTTAACCTGATTACCTAGAACTTCACCATATGAATGGAGTGGGGGAGGGGAGGCACAAATCAACCCATAACACTCTCCTCCAAGGCAAAATTTCATCACATTTAAACATTTGACCTTGGAAGATTGAGGTTTTCACAGTGGTCCGATTTACAGCTCTTTTTGCTTGGAAGGTAAGAGCAAGTGGTCACTTTGCAGAAGGAACAGGTCAAACTGTACAGTGTTTATTGACCAGCAGGAGAACAGAGGCCCCTGCAGCTGCAGCTTCATCTTCAGGCCCTGGGCAGCCCCCAGCCACCACAAATGGCCTAAGGGGCAGACAGAAGGGTTAAGAGCCTGGGGAACTCTCTCCTGTCTGCATCCCTCTACAGCCAGCTCATCTGAAACTCACGTCTGAAGGGCCTGGCACATTGGAGTCAGCTCAAGCCACCTGTCCCAGGGGCTCAGACAAGGCCAGTGGGGTTCCAAGCAGGATACCTAGGCCTCATCGGGACCATCCCATACAGAGCATTTCATTAACATCTGGGGAAGTTTGTAGATTGTACCTCCAAACTGACCCAGACATATCCTTTCTGTCTACAGTCTGGGACCAGAGGTCTCTCAGTGCCAGGCTTGTTTCAGTCCCAAACAACCACCCAGGGCACAAGTGGTAAGCTGAGTTCACCTTCCTCCCAACTCCACTTGAGGGGGTGGCTGCATGGAGCACTGTGTCAAGCAAGGGTTATGCTTCTCCCTGGTTAGGTGGGAATGCGGGGACTGACACGCAATGCCACCCAAGGGTGTACAACACACTGGCATCCTTGGACCACTCCAGAATCCGCAATGGGGAACAAACTCCTCCTTTGCCTTCTAATCTTGTGGTGAAGGATGATGCTTTTCTGGTTTTTATCACAGGGCAAATATCCAACACAATGCCTAATGCTTTAATAAAGGTGACTCTAAGTCTGACATTTTTATGATTCATAAAATTAGCTTTTGTGATTTTATAGCCTTGTAACATGCCTACCTTTGGAAGGTCTTTTCATAGTTTAAAGAGCTTTTAAATATTTCTCCATAGGGAACATTTTGCCTCATTAACATTTTGAAGGTTTTTTTTTTTTTTTTAAATGTGTGGTTGTTTTTTTAAACTCTTCTTTTTATTTTGACATTTGGTAACAGGAGAAGATTTGACACAATGGAGACTCCCAGGACAAGAGTTAGAAAGCATACAAAGTTAAAGGAGGGAGCTGGGATGTGTCCAGAGACAGGATGTGTTGATGGGACGGTTTTGAC
>NW_007735253.1:68859-78161 GCF_000696425.1 Galeopterus variegatus | reverse complement strand
AGTTAAAGGAGGGAGCTGGGATGTGTCCAGAGACAGGATGTGTTGATGGGACGGTTTTGACTAATGTGTGGTCTGATGGAATCATGTGCACTTAGTGGTTTCTATGATAAAGCAATCAGTCATTCTATGCAATTCTGCCCAGGACTGCTAAACCATTTTAAAAACAACTTTATTGAAACATAACTCACACTCCATACAATTCTTCCATTTAAAGTATACAATGAATGCTTTCTGGTATATTCAGTCATGCAACCATCATCTCAATCTAAGTTTAGGGTATTTGCATCACCTGGAAAAGAAATCCACCAGCATTCACTGCCCATTCTTCCCACCCCCGACCTTAGGCAACACTTTGCTTTCTACCTCTGTGGATCTGCCTGTTCTGGACATTTCAGATAAATGGTCAGTTCACGTTGTCATATGTGGTGGTCCTTCATTGCTTTCTATTGCTGAGTTATATTCATTTATGTAGATTTTCCACATTTTGTTCTTCGTCATCAGTTGACGAACACTTGGGTGGTCTTACTTTTTGGCCATTATGAATGTGCTGCTACGAACATTTGTGTACAAGATTTTGTGTACACATATATTTTCACTTCTCTTGAATATACACATAGGATGAAATTGCCGGGTCATATGGTGACTCTGTGTTTAACAATTTGAGGAATTGCCAGTTTTCCAAAGTGGCTGTGCCATTTCACGTGCCACCAGCAGTGAATGAGGGCTCTGCGTTCTTCACACACCCGCCAGCGTGCCTTATCCTCCTTTCTGTGCTGCTATCTGAGTAATGTAACGTGGTTTCTCACTGTGGTTTTGATTTGCATTTCTCTAATGGTTAACACCGTCCAGCATCCCTTAATGTGCTTATTGGCCATTTGTATATCTTCTTCAGGAGAATTGTCATTTATATTATTTACCCATTTTTAATTGGGTTATTTTTCTTATTTTTGAGTTGTAAATTTTTTTTATATACTGTAGAGACATATTCTTTACCACATATATGATTTGCAAATACTTTTTCCCATTATGTGGATTGTCTTTTTCACTTTCTCTGTGGTATAATTTGCAGAACAAAAGCTTTTAATTTTTTATGCAGACCAATTTATCTCTCCTTTATTATTTTTATTTTTTTGCTGATTGTGCTTTAGGTGATCTAATAAACTGTTGCCTATTTCAAGGTCATGAAGATTTACTCCTATGTGTTCTTCAAGAGTTTTAAAGTTTTAGGTCTTACATTTTTTTGTATGGTCCATTTTGAGTGCATTTCTGTGTATGGTGTAAGGTAAGTGTCCAACTTTATTTTTGTATGTGGGTAACCAATGACCTCAACGCCATTTGTTAAAAAACAAACAAACAAAAAACCCCCNTATGTGGGTAACCAATGACCTCAACGCCATTTGTTAAAAAACAAACAAACAAAAAACCCCCCAACTATTCTTGTGCCATTGAATGGTCTTGGCACACTTATCTGTTGACCATAAATATATGGGCTTATTTCAAAACTCTCAGTTGTGTTCTATTGATCTGTGTGTCTCTTCTTATGCTAGTACCACACTCTCTTGATTACTGTATCTTGGTACTAAGTTTTGAAATCAGGAAAAGTGACTCTTGCAACTTTGTTCTTCTTTTTCAAGATTGCTCTGGCTGTTCTGAGTCCCTTGCATTCCCATGTAAATTTTAGGATCAGCGCATCAACTGCTGTCCCCCCAAATTATATATATATATATATAAAATATGTGTATATATGTACAATATATATATGAAATATGAATTTCTTATATATTATACATATCTATAAATTATAAATTTCACATATATATTATACATATGTATATATTAGCTGAGATTCTTATAGGGATTGTATTGAATCCATAGATCAATTTTGGGTGCCATCTTAACAATATTAAGTTTTCTGATTTGTGAACATGAGATGTCTTTCTATTAATTTTTTCATCAGCTTTTTACTTTTTAGTGTACAAATGTGGTTTTTTAAAATTAAACTTATTACTAGGTATTGTACTCTTTTTGATGCTATTGTAAATGGATTTTTTTCTTATTCCACTTTTGGATTGTTCATTGCTTCAGAGTTGACAATTCTAGTGATTCCAGGCTCCAGAAGGGTAGTAGCCAATGAGATCTTGGGGGCTGTGTAGTGTCACAGTTCAGCTCTTGGACGGGCACGACACTGAGGGTTGCGATCCGTTGCCGGTCACAAAAAAAGACAAAAAAGGAAATAAATAAATAAATAAATTAAATTAAATTAAACTTATTCCTAGGTATTGTACTCTTTTTGATGCTATTGTAAATGGATTTTTTTCTTTATTCCATTTTTGGATTGTTCATTGCTTCAGAGTTGACAATTCTAGTGATTCCAGGCTCCAGAAGGGTAGTAGCCAATGAGATCTTGGGGGCTGTGTAGTGTCACAGTTCAGCTCTTGGGCTCTGGGGTCAGATTAATTGAGTTCAGATCCCCCTTGCACCTCTTCTACTTTCCAGTGGTGTGATTTCAAACAAACTACTGAACCTTTCTGTGCCTCATACTACAAATGGAGATAAACAGAGTACTTAATACAGAGCTCGGCATATATGTGCCCAGTGAAAGTTAGCTGATCCGATTAGTTGAAGTCAATTCACAGTCATGTATTGGGGACCTACCATGTGTTAGAGCCCACGTTAGGCACTGAAGACCCAGTGGGCAGGACAGACATGGTTACTGCTCTCATGGAAAGTGGCCGGGAAGCCAGGGAGGGAACACTGAGAATAAGTAAGTAACTACAGGGATGGGGAGTTACAATAGGGGAAGTGGTGGATGCTGTGGATTTTATGGAATGGGACCTCCTTCCCATTCTGGGGATTGGGGCAGGCCTCCCTGTGGCAGGGATGCTGGAGGGAGATTGAAAGATGACTTGCACCTGGTACATGGAGGGAGCCTGGCCCCTGGGAAGCACACAGTCCCACTAAGCCAGGGAGGGAACACTGAGAATAAGTAAGTAACTACAGGGATGGGGAGTTACAATAGGGAAAGTGGTGGATGCTGTGGATTTTATGGAATGGGACCTCCTTCCCATTCTGGGGATTGGGGCAGGCCTCCCTGCGGCAGGGATGCTGGAGGAGATTGAAAGATGAGTTGCACCTGGTACATGGAGGGAGCCTGGCCCCTGGGAAGCACACAGTCCCACTGAGGCAGAACCAGGCACCGAGGCCACATTCAGCTGAGGGCATGGAGGAGGGGGGTCCCCAGCAGCATTTCTGGGCCCAACAGGGGTCTCTGTCCTCAGAAAAGTGCTGACCTTGCCCAGGCCAGTCTCCTAACAGGCCCATCAAAGAGGTGCATATTCTACTCCTGGCAAAGCTCTCAATTTGTGGGTTTTTTGTCATTGCCACAAAGCAAAGGATTTTTATTTATTAGAGATAAATGGATGTTCCAAGTGATGCAGCATGCCCAGTTGGCACTGTCCTGAGTAGTATATGTAGGTCAGGACTTCCCTTGTTTGTGTGTTTCTTGGAGGCAGGTTGACTGCTCTCGTCCTTAAAAAGACTCTTCAGAAAGCTTATTGTCTAACGGGAAGAGCTTGTAGGCATCTGTCCAGGAAATTCTGAGGGGGCATTCCAGAGAGGTGTGTGTGAGTGAGAGAGAGAGAGAGAGAGAGAGCAAATGCAGCAGCCCCCCACCCCCCCATGCTTGGTTATGGGCACGACCTACTTTAATTATTGGAAGGTATGGAACCAAAGGGGATCCCAGAGGCAAGTAGCTCTTAGATGGCAGTTGCAGCTAAAAATGAAAGAAACCCTCAGATCTGGCAGGGACATGCCTCTTGCAGTTATTTACAAGACATCCTGTTGAATTTGATCCATCTCCTCCTGAGGCTTGGTTTTGAGATAGCCTAATGGCTCCACTGGGATCTGTTGAAAGAGAAGGAGCCCCCAGACACCCAAACTTTGAGGGGGACTCAAGAATTCATAAGAGGATACTTTGGACTCCCTCTCTGTGCCTCAGTTTCCTCATCTGTAAACAGAGACAATAATAGTTCCCATCACAGAGAGCTGATTTGAAGATGGAATGAGTTAGTACATCTGCACTGCTTAGAAGAGTGCCAGGCACTCAGCAAGCACTCGATTGACACCACTGTGACTGTTGTCAGTGCTGTCATTACTGCTTTGCTGTAGTTATGGCCACCTTCGCCTTCTCCCCTCCTTGTGCTGAGGGGCACAGGGAGGGTGGTCAGTGGCCTTCATCTGAGCAGGTTCAGCCCTAAAGACGAATATAGGGAGGAAGGATCCTGTAGACTCAGCCTTCTCAGAGTCTATAATGACAACACCTTGGAGCTTCTAACCACCTCTCAGCCCAGAACATAAGCCAGGACATCTCCACCTTGAAACACATCCAGAGATCAGAGCCCAGAGACCCTACTGGGTCTGGGTAGGGTTGTCGAGGTGCCACAGTGTCTGTCCACAGAGCAACAGAGTGATATTGGTGATGGGAGCCATGAGAGGAGGTGCCCGGATGTTAGAGGAAATAGGAGATAAACCGAATTCATGCCTGTGTTTCCAAATTCCTGACAGCAAATTTTGCTTTGATTTATGTATTGCAGCTCTTAGCATCAGACAGCTTTCCTACCTGACCCAGAACATTCTGATTTACAAATTGGAAAATAAATGGGTTTGCACATCCTGGGATGGCCTTGCCAAGCCTCTAATAAATTCCTCATCAGTGGCTCTTGGCTCTTAGCCACTTCCCTTGCATTTGGGCTGCTCTGTGAATAACAGGTGAATAAATCATGTTTTACAAAGCTCTGTTCCTGCAGCTCTGTTCTGCTCATTTATCTCTCCTGAAAATACCGACTTGTGTATTCTGTTAAAATTAGCCAAGGAGTGTGTGGTCTGTTTGTCAGGTCAGGCTTTGTTGCCAAAATCCTCTCTTCCCTGGGATGCTGAGCCCCTCCTCATGTACCTACAAACCCCACCACTCTGCGCCTTCTCCCCTCCTGGGCCCCTTCCAGCCTGTCTTTCTTTCCCCTGCAGCTGATTACTCTCTGCTGCTCCAGCAGATACCTACTTTGCAGTATTCCCGGGGAGTGAGTTCCAGCTAGAAGGGCCTTTGCCTCCCAGCCTTTGAGATCAGCAGGTTCAGTGGGTGGTCACTTGGGAACAGACAGAACATCTACCCCTGAATAACTTCCAAGACCCAAGATTTCCAGCGTGTAGTGACTTTAAACTTCAAACCACCCAGGGGGAGAGCGGCGGTCCAGAAGATGAGCTTGCAGCTCACATCCAGCTCCTGCCAGAGTGTCAGCACTAGCCCCGCACCACAGGCTGCACAGGCTGTGTTACCAGGTAAGTTGATTGGCCCCTGGAAATAAACATAAACACTCGTTGTACTGGATTGAATATTGTCCCCCAAGAACCTGTGTCCTTCCAGAACCTCAGAATGGTCCTTATTTGTAAATAGGGTCATTGCAGATATAATTAAGATGTGGTCATCCTTGAGTAGGATGGGCTCTTAATCCAATATGATTGGTGTCCCTCTAAGAAGAGAAGAGACACACAGACAGACACACACAGAGCAGGTGATGGGAAGACGCACAGGGAGGATGCTGTAGAAGCAGAGGTTGAGAGATGATGCTAAAAGCCAAGGAGCACCAAGGATGGCTGTCAGCCACCAGAAGCTGGGACAGAGGCACAGAACAGATTCTCCCTCTGAGTCCCCAAGAAGGAAACAACCCTATGTGCCCCTTAATTTTGGACTTCTGGCTTCCTGAACTGTAAAGAATAAATTTCTCCTGTCCTAGGGACAGTTTGTGGTGCTTTGTTATGGCAGCCCTAGGAAAAAAATACACTGGTCCTTTTGAATAAGTGGCATATAAGACAAGCATAAGCCGGGGTGGCTGAGGCTTTTTCATAGCAGCCCTGACTGCAAAATTCCTGTTCTGCCCAGTCCTCCCAGGAATTCCTGGGGCTGTTGAGCAAGCTGGGCATTGACTAGGGTGGAGTTTCTCAAATGGTGAGTCTTAATCCACTGGTGGGCTGCAAAATAAAAGGAGACCCTCTTCTTTTAAAAAAAAGTAGAATAGAATAGAATGAAATTGAAATGTGTTTCAAAGGAGAAAAGAAAGCAGTCGCAGTACAATGTATGTTGTGCACTTGCTCCCAATGTATATGCTTGCAATGCTCTCTGTATGTGCCTAAAAACATATGGTGTGGTGAAGAAAGTCTGAAAACCCTGTAATAGACAGAGCTTATGTCATTTTATCCTCACTACAAATAGTTTCAAGTATGTAGTGTTATCCACATTTTTACAACTCTGATGGCTGCAGCCTGGAGTCTCTGTGGCTTGTCTGTGCAGAAGGAGGTAGCACTGGGAAGCAGAGCCAGGACCACCTCGTGCTTGCACCTCCCCCAGCCCCCCGCTGCCACTTTCCAGCTCCCAAAGATCAGAACCAAACAGGCTCTGGCCTTGGACAGTGTCACACAAGTACTGTGTCCTTGTCCCACTTCCCCAGAGGCTGATGATGACGCCAGTGGCCAAGGTGGTTGAGCAACCTGCTGCCTGTTGGCCCTGGCACCAGGAAATCTGTCCCTCAGGACATGGATCAAAGAACGTAACTTTATCCCAAGGGCTCAGTTATGAATGGGGCTCAAAGGGAGTTTAATAGCTTGGCCCAGTCCAGAGAAGTGGCTCGTGGGCAGCCTCCCTTCAAGCCCCCAACCTTGGTATATGTTGACTTTCGCACTGAGTCACAAGGAGTTAGCAAGGGTGATGTACCTCTGCAACAGCCCTATTTACAAATTAAGTTTGCATATTGAAAGAGAATCCCTGGAAGAGTGCATGCCCACCACAAATTCTGAGTCACAAATGGTGGGCTTTCAGGCATAATGTCTCCTTGAAGATTAAATATTAAGTTCTTACAATAGCCAATCAACCTAGACAAAAGCGGTGCTCTTTAGAGGGAACTAAATGAAATTCTATCAAACTGAGCACATAGGGAGCTCCTCAGATGCCGTTCCTATACTAATGTGACTAGATGGAGTTTGGGGGCAGGAAGCTTGGAATAGAGAAACAATGTGCACATTTAGGAATGCATGACCCAGATCCTTGAAACTGGAAGTCTGTTAGGATCATCCTCACCCAAAACCACAGCCATACATGTGTTCCTGCTCTTCCAATTTCATCATGGCTCCAGGATAACATATGAAGATAGAGGGGAACATGAGATTAATCTCAGTATAATTCTTTTTATTGCAGGGAGGCATAGAAAGAGGAGCCATTAAATGTTCACTTTAGGCGACACTGAGGGTTGCGATCCGTTGCCGGACACGGAAAAAGACAAAAAAAAAAAAATGTTCACTTATGTAGTCAAGCCTGTCCTCTGGCCAAAGGGTTCAGCTCTTGTGCATGGAGGGGAGCTAACGCAGGATATATGAGCTTCCTGATTTGAGGGCAAAGAGCCCCCAAATCTAGGCAGTGTCTGGTTCACACCCTCTGCAAAATTCCAATAATGTCAAGTGATTTTCCCCCAAAGATTAGAAGTCTCTTGTGATTCATCTCCCTCGGCTTGCCAAACAAAATGCAGTATGGTTATATGGCAATGTGGGGAGCCAGGGTCACCAGCCTGGCAGGTGAAATTAGGGTGTGGGGGAGGGGGGACTTCCAGAAGTGCCACCAAAATAGCCACCCTTGCATATAATCACTCTGAGACCTCAGCTCTCTTCAGCTGTTCTATCTGCTGTCAGAAGTAGTTAGCTCAAGAATCTCAGGAAGGTGCAGTAGCTCGAAATGCTGCCTTGCTGTAAGTGGTTCTGGAATTCTTGGAAGCATTAACCTCTTCCTAGACACCAAAATTGCAATACAGAAAAGTGCATTTGTACTGCACTTAACAGCTACAAAGAGTGTTCACATGCATTCTCGTGTGAGATACAGAGGGAAGGGATTACTATTTTTTTCTTTTATTTATTCAGTTGATTTATATCACTGTAACTGATTTTACATCGTGTGAAATGTATGGATCTTAAGTGCACATTAGATAATTTTTGACAAATGCATGCACATCATGTAACTCACATTCCTACCACGTTAGGGGACACTGATATCGCCCCATAAAGTAGCCTTGGGTCTCCCTTTACAGTCAAGCCCCCATCTTCCCCACCCACAAAAAGCATCAAGGATACAGACTAAATGTTTATGCACCCCCCACTCATAGATTGAAACCTACCCCCCAAGGTATGAGGAGGTGAGGTCTTTGGGAAGTGATTAGGTCATGAAGGTGGAGCCCTCATGAATGGGATTAGTGCCCTTACATAAGATACCTCAAAGAGCTGCCGCACCCCTTTTGCTGTGTGAGGACACAGGGAGAAGGTGCCATCTGTGAACCAGGAAGTGGGCCCTCCCCAGACACCAAATCTGCCAGCACTTTGATCTTGGACTTCCCAGCCTCCAGAATGGTGAGAAATAACTTTCCATTGTTTGTAAGCCACCTGGCCTGTGGTCATCGGTTATAGTAGCCCAAATGGACTGACAATCACTTACTGACCATCATTATAGATTGGTTTTGCCTGTTCTGAAACTTCCTGTAAATAGAATCATGCAGGGTATACTCTTTTGAGTCTGGCTTCTTTGTTTCAGCATAATGTTTTGATACTTACGCATGTTGTTTGTTGTGGTAATAATTTGTTCCTTTTATTACTGAGTAGTATTCCTCTGTATGGATATTCCAGAATTTTTTCACCCATTTGATAAGCATTTCAGTTATTTCTAGTTTTTGGCTATAATAAATAAAACTGCTATAAACATTCCTTGCAGGTCTTTTTTGGGCATAAGCATATGTTTTCAATTTCTCTTGGTATAATACCTAACATCCTAGGTATTAGAATTTGCTGGCGCATAGAAGATTTATGTTTAACTTTATAAGAAACTGCCAAAAAATTTTCCAAAGCAGTTTAATCATTTCTGTGTTCTCACCAATATTCAGTGTTGTAGAACTTTTTAATTTCCCTTATAACCATTATATCGTGTAAGCAGTAGCCCATGACTATTGTTCAATTTGCATATCTCTGATTACTAAAGGTGTTGAACGGTTTTTCATGTTTATTGGCCATCCATATATGTTTCTTTGTAAAGTATCTGTTCAAGTCTTTTTCATTTTTTAAAAAGAGTTTGTTTTTTTAAATATTGAGTCATAGGAGTTTTTAATATACAAGGATACATCAAAAAGCTCATGGAAAATAGAATCAAAAGATGATATAAATGATTCCATGAACTTTTTGAAGACTCGCTTGTAGACTAGAAAGACTGCTTTTGTCAGATA
>NW_007735253.1:66759-67497 GCF_000696425.1 Galeopterus variegatus | reverse complement strand
CATGTTATCTCACTCCATTTATTTAGGTCATTAATTTCTCTCAGTAGTGTTTTAAAGATTTCGGTATGAAGGTCTGGTGCATTTTTGTTAAATTTATGCCAAAGTATTTTTATTTCTTATGTTAGTAGTGGAATTGAATTTCTTAAATATATTTTCCAGTTTTCCAATGCTAATACATAGAAATACAATAGATTTTTACTTGTTGGCCTAGTATCCTGTAACCTTACTAAATTCACTCATTCTGGTAGCTTACTTATGTAGATTCTTCTGTATTTTNAAAAAAAAAAAAAAATCAGTTGACCGTATATGCGTTTATCTATATCTGGATTATATTCCGTATTATTTACTTACTTGTCAATTTGTATGATAACATTTTGATTCTGTAGCATTGTAGTAAATCTTGAAATCAGGTAATATACACCCTTTAACTTTAAAAAGAGATTGTTCTGGCTGTTTTAGGTCCTTTCTTCCCTCCAAGTACTAACCAGGCCTGGTTCTGCTTAGCTTCTGAGATCAGACAAGATGGGGCATGTTCAGGGTGATATGGCCATAGACTATTCTAGGTCCTTTCTATTTCAATATGAATTATAGAATGTGTTCATCATTTTCTACCAAAAAAGCCTACTGGATTAGAGATAATTGACATCTCAATAATTTTGAGCCTTCCAATCCATGAACATGTTATCTCACTCCATTTATTTAGGTCATTAATTTCTCTCAGTAGTGTTTTAAAGATTT
>NW_007735253.1:59264-66631 GCF_000696425.1 Galeopterus variegatus | reverse complement strand
CATGTTATCTCACTCCATTTATTTAGGTCATTAATTTCTCTCAGTAGTGTTTTAAAGATTTTGGTATGAAGGTCTGGTGCATTTTTGTTAAATTTATGCCAAAGTATTTTTATTTCTTATGTTAGTGGAATTGAATTTCTTAAATATATTTTCCAGTTTTCCAATGCTAATACATAGAAATACAATAGATTTTTACTTGTTGGCCTAGTATGCTGTAACCTTACTAAATTCACTCATTCTGGTAGCTTACTTATGTAGATTCTTCTGTATTTTCTATGCTGTCTGCAAATAAAAGTTTAAACTTAGTTCTTCCTTTTCAACCTGTATGTCTTCTTTTTTCCTTGCTTTATTTCATTAGCTAAGACAACCCATCTAATACAGGGTTGAATAGAATTGGGGAGAGCAGATATTTTTTTCTTTGTTCCCAGTCTTAGGGGAAAAGCATCCAATCTTTCACCATTAGGTATGGTGTTATGTGGAGTTTTTCCACAGATGCCTTTTATCAGTCTAAGGATAATCTATTCCTAGTTTGCTGAAAGTTTTTTTACAATCATGAATGAATGTTAAATATCGTAAAATGTTTTTTCTGCATATATTTAATGAGTGCTTGGTTTTTCTCTCTTACTCTGTTAATGTGGGAACTACATTCTTGATTAGTATTAAATTTACCTTGAATTCCTGAGATGAACTTCACTTGCTTATAATGTATTATTATTTTATATATCACTGAATTCTATTTGCTAATATTTTCTGAAGATTTCTGATACTATCTGTAGTGGATTGAATTATGTCCCCCCAAAACTCATTGAAGCTTGAATTGTATTCCCCAAGTTTTATGTATTAGAAACTTAGCCCCACTGTGATTGTTAAGAGGGTGAGAGATCCTATTATGGTAATTGGAAGGTGGAGCCTTAAAGAGGTGACTAGATTCTAGCACCATGCCCTGGTGAATGGATTAAAGATGATGGTCAGGGGTCGTGGTTCTGAGAGCTTTAAAAGAAGGGGAGAGACTGTCTCTCTCTCTGCTGTCTCTGCTTCCACCATCTTGCAATGTGAGACCCCTGGGTCACTGTTGCCACCACCAGAGGGACTTTGGACTTCTCAGCCTCAGAAACTGTAAGCAATAAATTTTGTTTTTCTTTATAAATTACCCGGTCTCAGGTATTCTTTGATAGCAACACAAAATGGACTAATACACTATCTTTTTTTTTTTTTTTTTTGTAGTGTACTTTTCAGGCTTTGGTATCCATGCAGGTAGAATTGGGAAGTGTTTTCTCTTTTATTTTCTGGAAAAGTTTCTGTAAAATCTTATTTACTCGTGTAAATAAGGTGTTGTTTTATCCTTAGATGCTTGATACAATTTAACAGCGAAGCAATGTGGGCAGGGAGTTTTCTTTGAGGGAAAGTTTTAGTTACAAGTTTATTTTCTTTAGGAAATAAGGGGAGATTCAGATTTTCTATTCCTTCTTAGTTCAGTTTAGTAGGTGTGTCTTTCAAGGAATTTATTCATTTCATATAAGATTTAATTTATTGATATAAAATTTCATAGTATTTCCTTATTACCTTTTTAATATCTGTAAGGTTTACAGTGATGGCTCCTTTTAGATTCCTAAGATTGGCCATTTTTCTCTCTCTCTTTAAATTAGTCTGGCTATAGAGTTATCAGTTTTATTAATATTTTAGAGAAACAACTTTTGATTTCATTGATTTCCTGTATTGCTTTTTCCTCTTTCATGCTTTTTTCTTATCTTTATTATATTTTTCTTCTTACTTTTTTGCTGTTTAACCTGCTCTATTCCCCCCCAACTCCTTAAGGTAGTATCTTATATATCATTTGATACTATATGTTTCCTTCTGAGCTCTCCTTTAGCAGCATAGCACAAAGTTTAATATACTGTATTTTTATTAACTTAAAAATATTTTTAATTTCCCTTGTGATTTCTTCTTAGACACATAGAATATTTAGAAAGATGTAGATTCACTCCCAAATACTTCGAGAATTCTAGATATTTTCCTTATTAATCTCTAATTCATTCTGTTGTGGTCAAAGATGCTCTTTACGGTTTTACTACTTTAAAATGTATTCAGATTTTTTTAATGGGCCCAGTATACTATTCATTTTGGTAAATGTTCCATATGTGCCTGAAATGAATGTGTATGGGGTTGGATAACGTGCTCTACAAATGCCAGTTAAGTTCGTTGACATTTTGTTCGAATATTGTTTTTGTCTATTCCTCCTATCAATTACTCAAAGAAGAGTGTAAACATACCTAACTATGATTGTGGATTGTCTATTTCCCTCTTTAGCTCTTTTTTTAAAAATATATTTCGATGCTCTTTTGTTAGGAGCATACATTTTGTAGGATGATTATGTCTTCTTGATGAATTGACCCTTTATCATTATGAAGTGTTCCTCATTATCTCTACTATTCCTTGAAGTCCGTCTTGACATATTAATATAAGTACTCAAACTTTCTTATATTTAGTGATTGCATGATATACCTTTTCCCTTTCTTTTGCTTTTAATTCCTCTGTGCCTTTGTTTTTAAAGTGTGTGTCTAGTAAATACCATATAGTTGAATCTTGCCTTTTTATCCAGTCCAACAAGCTCTACTTTGAAATGTTTAACCAATTTTGCTATTTGTTTTTTATTTATCCTATCTGTTCTTTAGTCCCTTCTTTTGAATTAATTGAACAATTTTTTTTTTTTTGTCTTTTTTCCGTGTCCGGCAATGGATCGCAACCCTCAGTGTCGCCCCCGTACCGGACCGGGACCGGCAACGGGATCGCAACCCTCGGTGTTGCCCCCGCGCCTCGCTCAGCCAGTGAGCGGGAACCGGTCTGTATGTGGGATCCGAACCCTCGGTGGGAGCGTCGCTGCACTTCTCAAGCGGCGCACTAGCGCAGTGCGCCACCAGGCCANCAGTGAGCGGGAACCGGTCTGTATGTGGGATCCGAACCCTCGGCGGGAGCGTCGCTGCACTTCTCAAGCGGCGCACTAGCGCAGTGCGCCACCAGGCCGGCCCCAATTGAACAATTTTTAGTGTTTCATTTTATCTCCTTTATTAACTTTGGCTTTTTTAATGGTTGCTCTAGAGATTAAAACACATATTCTTAACTTATCGAGTCAATCTTTAGTTAATATTACACTTCATGTAAAATGTAAAAATCCTGCAGTAATATCCTGCTATTCATTTCCTTCCCATCTTTTTTCTATTTTTCCTACATTTTAATTTTAAATATACTATAGACCCTATCAGATGTTCTTAACAGTTTTCTTTGAAATGGCCAATAGTCTTTAAAGAAATTAAAAGACAAAAAATCTTATATTTACCATTTCATCCATTTTTATTTCTTTACGTACATTTGAGTTCCCATCTGGTTTCATTTCTCTTTAGCCAAAGGAACTTCTTTTAACATTGCTGATAGTGTGGTACAAAGACAAAGTCCTTCAGTTTAGTTTAGCTTGCAAATGTCTTAGTTTCACTTTTATTTTTTAAGGATATATTTACTGGAAATAGAATCTAGACTGATATTTTTTCTTCAGCACTTTAGCAATGTCTGTTTTCAGTTATTCTCCTATATACAATGTCTTTTTTCTCTTTCTGGTTTAAAAATTTTCTCTTTGTTGTCCAGAAATTTTACTAAATGTAGTCTTATTTTTTATTATAATATTCATAATTTGTTGAGCTTGTTGTATTTGATTTATTGGTGTAATATATTTCATCAAACTTGGAAATCAATGATCAGATGTTCATTGGAAAAAATGTACTATTATATTTTTAATACTTTTGGCTGTAATATCTCTGGCCTCTCCTGAGACTTTCACAATTACACACGTTAAAAATTTATAACTTTTTTTATTGAGTTCTTTTTATTTGCTTATTATATCCATATTTTCCTTATAAATTCTTGAATAAATATGTAACAGCTTTTTAAAATTTCTTGTCTGTTAATTCTACTATCTCTGTCATCTCCGTGTCTGTTTCTATTGACTGTTTTTCTCCTGGTATTAGGTCATATTTCCTACTTCTTTGTTTAGTGATTTTTTTATTTATCCTGTATATTATGAATGTAATATTGTTGAGGGCCTGAATGGTATTTTCTTCCTTTAAAGAGTACTGAGTTTCATTTTGGCAGGCAGTTAATTTACTGACAACTCAGGTCGTTTTAGGCTTTGGGTGAACAGGCTAGAGCAGCCCTTACTTTAGGACATAGCTTCTCCTGGGTGTTAATTGAGTGCCTAAGAGTCTTCTCTTTCTAGTGAGGTTTCTTCCCTCTGGCTAGGTGGATCTCCATTTCCCAGCACTGTGCCATTTCTGGAATTTTCATTCACCTCTCAGCTCCCTGTAGTCGCTCTCTACCAGGCCTTGTGGAATTTCACCTGTGCACATGGAGCTTAGAGTTTGTCCACAGACTCAAGAGGTTCATTGTGCAGACTTCTGGGACTTTTTCCCTGCACAGCTTCCTCTTCTCTGGGATCCTCTCTCTCAAATTCCAGCTTCCTTATCAGCAACAAACCAATATTGTTCTTCCACCCTGTGAGAACACCGCTCTTTATTTCAGTTCCACCTTCATGCCACAGTGTAGAATGTGCTCTCAGGCAAAAATCTGGCATAAATATGAAGTCATTCCATGTCTGTTCTTCTTGCAAGGGCCACAGTCACACTGTCTGTTGTACAATGGCTGAAAACAGTTGTTTCTTTTTTTCTTCTTCTTAATTTTGTAGTTGCTTATGGTGAGAATGTAAGTCCGATACCCAATGTTGTACCATGAACTAAACTGGAAGCCTCCAGTAGTCTCCATCTTACAAACAGGAATATGGAGGCTTAGCAAACCCAAACATTTTGCCTGATCAAGTTCACTCAGGCTATGGGTGTCAGAATCCTGTCCAAAGCCCTGATTCTGTCTCTACTTTTAGATCTCTCTCCGCCACATTTCATGTTGTGTCAGAGCACAGGAGTCCAGGCACTGGGGGTCTCCTGTTCTTTTCCCTGATTCATCCTGTGCTTGTGCCTCAGTCTTTTGGAGACTTTGGGTAGCAAAGTGTCCTGGGTGGAGGCAGAGCAGGCTTTGGGTCTGGCAGGTCTGGGTTGGAATCAGATCTTCCACTTATCAGCTGATTGGTCCAAGTTTCTTCATGTCCACACCCTCATTTCCTTATCCATAAAAAGAGGACAAAAATGCTCACCTTCGGAGGGATTTGCAGTGATCAGATGTTCATTGCTCAGCACGTGGGCTAACCACAACCCGACTCTGTGGACTGGGGCTTGGTGGAATGCGGCTCTGCAGTCCCTCTCTCCATGCACACAGCAGGCTTGGGTCGTTTTGTTTATTAAAGCACTTTGAGGCAACAGCACTTGGTGAATCCCAGGTGTTGTTAATACCTCTGAATCACTTTGCAGTTCTATAAATACCTTTCCTTCCTCTAGCCAGGTTGTTTAGCCCCTCACCTCACAACCTGTAAGTGGGTAATGAAGTTAGTTGTGAATTACTGGCTCCCTTGTCCTCTGTTCTGTGAATAAGGAAGTGCCAGGTAAGACAGCAGTGCTGAGGACAGGGCGGGGAGCCAGCAGGCAGTGCCACGCGGGGCTGGAGGCTGCCTGCTTCCAAGGCACCACCGGGAACAGAGCTAGGCGCCCATGGGCTGAAGTTCATAGCCAGGTTCGGCCCCTGAGGATGTTCCCTGTTGGGCTTTAGTCTCCTCACAAACCAGTTTTCCAATCTGGCAAGCATTGATGTTTTAGACTTTACATGAAGAAGGGGAAAGTTGCTGTCAGGACAAAAAACACGGAATTTGTTTTCTTCAACCATCATAATGACTTCTGGTTTAGTTACCTCGGGTTCTTAGAAAGAGAGAACGGGGTCTGGCCCCGTGGCTCACTCTGGAGAGTGCGGCGCTGGGAGCACCGAGGCCGTGGGTTCGGATCCTATATAGGGATGGCCGGTGCACTCCCTGGCTGAGCGTGGTGCAGACCACACCGTGCCGAGGATTGTGATCCCCTAACTGAGTCAAAAGAGAGAGAGAGAGAGAGAGAGAGAGAGAGAGAACGGGTAGCCGTCAGAGGGACTGTGGGGACAAGCTGCAATGCAGTCTTGCTCAAGGGAGGCCCTCCAACACGGGAGGTTTTGTAATTAGCATGAATTCAGTTCCAACTCTGCTCTTGAACATGAGCAAGTGAGTTTACTGTCTACTCCTCAGTTTTCTCATCTGCAAAAAGAGAATGAGAGCGGCTGTCTGCTAGGGCTACTAGGAGCTTTAAATGACAAGGCATGGTTGATGTAGATGCTTAATAAAGGATGATTATAATGATTATTGTAACCGCTGGGAGGCTTGACCTGCAGAGAGCCTAAGTGACATCTGCGTTCTAGATTAGGTTTGGGGAGGTTGCTCTTTTACTCCTTTGGACCACTTGATGTAGATGCTTAATAAAGGATGATTATAATGATTATTGTAACCGCTGGGAGGCTTGACCCGCAGAGAGCCTAAGTGACATCTGCGTTCTAGATTAGGTTTGGGGAGGTTGCTCTTTTACTCCTTTGGACCACTCCAAACATTTGGTCCCTCCCTGTCTTGACATTTTAGGCAGAGAATAGCACTACTGCTGGGACTGCTGAAGGGGCTAGCAGCGTCTGTCCCTCTGTGAATCTACTCCTGAGAGCACACAAGGAGCCCTGACACTCAGCCACTTGGCTGCAGCCAGGGAAAGCTCTATGTTTTTTGTTTTTTGGTTTTTTTCAGATTAGAAACCTGGGAATCCTGTTTGTCTCTGCCGTCTTCCTTTCCTACATCTAAGCTGCCATTAGTCCTATCACTTCTTCAGAGTCTTGGAACCTTCCTTTGCCTTTCCCTGCAGCCACCCTATTTTAGCCCTCACTGTGTCTCGCCAGGACAGTTGTAGAGGCTTCTGGTTCGATTCCCCTGCCTCTAATTACGGCTGCCCACGGCCTTCCACTGGCTTCCTGATTCTTCTTGATCAAGACTTTGCAGTGCCTCCTTACTGCAGCAGCTTTCACAGCGAGGCCGCCAGGCCACCTGCTCCAGGGTCACCTGATGCTCCTTAAGCAGGCAGACACCCAGGCCCTGCTCCTTTCCTCCTGAGTCAGAAGCTCTGGGGGAGGGGTCCAAGCATGCACATTTTGATCCACCTTCTCAGATGATTCTTACGTTCTTATATCGTATAAGGAGTCTGAGAATGCCTGTCCTACTGCTAACCCCAAGCCTGGCTTTCAGTGACTTCCGAGACCTGACTGCCTCTTCTTCTTTTTTTTTTTTTTTTAAAAGATGACCGGTAATGGGCTGGCCCAGTGGCGCACTGCTACAGTGCGCCGCTTGGGAGTGTGGAGGCGCTCCCGCCCAGGGCTCG
>NW_007735253.1:54213-58393 GCF_000696425.1 Galeopterus variegatus | reverse complement strand
TCATCCCCACCCCCAATCCTTTTTTCCTATTGGCAGAGTGTGGATTCCTACAATTAAAGCAAAAATGCCAGATACACACTTTCTCAGCTTTCTTTGCAGCTATGGGTGGCCAGAGCCCCAGTTTCTGGCCAATAAAGGGAAGGCCTTCTGGAAAGGGGGATCCTGATAAAGTCCTCTTCTCTTCAATCAAGAGACAGGCACCTATTCCTGTCTTTCCACCTGCCACTGCCTTGCTTCTTGTGATTGACTGTGGTTGAACAGGTTGTCCCTGGAACCATGGTGGCCATCCTGTAGCATGGTGTGACAAGTCTGTGGATGAAAAGCCACCATGCTGGAGGGTGGTGGAGTGGAAGACACATGGACCTGGGGCCCGGGGTGGGAGTGCTGAGCTGTTGCACTAACCCAGAGCCCGGCTGCCCCCAGACCTCTCATTATGGGCTGTCATGGAATGTCTTCATTGGTAGGCCATGCTGGCCTGGTTTTCTCTTGCTGTGACTGGTTCTCCTGTCACAGTAAGGATGAAATCCTCAGTGATCTCCATGCGTTACAGGTTCCTACAGCCCTCGGGCTTTGGCTTCTCATTACCTCTTCCATGAATCTTTGCCAATGGCAATTGGCTAATCTCCACTTTCTTTGATTTTATACTGCACTTAGGGTCTGCAACCCACAGATAAACACTTGTTGTTATCTCTTTTGTGAGAATTCATCTTCCTTGACATCTAGATTTTTCTTTCATTGCGTTTCTCAGGATAGTGCTGGGCATAAGTAGGTGCTCAATAAATCACTGATAATTGATGGTGTGACTGATTGTCGATCTAGGACAACTGAAGCATCTTGTATGTCTTCATTGATTTGCTTTGCAAGCTCCTTCACAGATGACAGGAACATAAATCTTTACTTGGGCCCAGTTCATAGTTTTCATGGATTCAGAATATTGCATTCAAAATTAGTGTTTTAGGGCTGGTCAGTTAGCTCAGTTGGTTAGAGCATGGTGCTAACACCAAGGTCCAGGGTTCAGTCTCTGTACTGGCCAGCTGACAAAAANACAGCAGCTAGCCTTGGTCTGCTGGAGTTTATAAAGGCAAAAACCACATCCCATTGGCACATGGGTCTGTCCAGGTGCACAAAGGAAGCTAGGTCACTGAAGCCCAAAGTGAGCAGTTAAAGCAATCAGGCATAAGATTTTCATTGTGTATGGTTTCTGTTTTTATGCAACAGTTTCTGTTTTCAATGGTTTCTTACGTGGTGGGGAGGGGGGGTAGTGTGTTATAGTTCCCGTTTCCATGAAAAGGTCAATGGTTTCTCACACCGAGGGGGTTTAGCCTGTGTCCACCTTAGTATTGTTTGGGGTCCTCTGTTACACAGGAAAGGTCACTGGAGTCTGTTGAGAGACTTGGTAGCTTTAGAGGGAAATGCATTCTACCTATGCATTTAAGTTGTGGAAGTTTCAAGATAGCTCAAGATACTTGCTCATTTTCTAACTGAGGTCTGTGTTTTCTGATTTTTACCGACTGAACTTTTTGTGCCAACTTATGTTCCATTTCCTAAGGCAACAGTCATCTTGTTACATCTTCTCTTAATTCTCACCACATGTTGTGTGTCTTAGGTCCAGACTTCAGCTTTGCATTTGGAACTGAGGATGGAAGCTAACGTTTATTGCGGGCCTGCCATTTGCCAGCACTTTACATGAGAATCACATTTAATTCTCTCAGCAGCCACGTGAGGTAGGTGGTATTGTTCTCATTTTATGGATGAGAAAACTGAGGTCTCTGAGAGGTTGGACAGTAAGAAGAAATGCTGGATCCTGTGTCAGAACCTTTTCAGTTCTATGTGTCACAAAACCAACTCGAACTGGCTTAGCAAGAAACTGGTTTATTGATTCCCACAACTGTGACAGGTAGGTGGATTCAGACACAGCTGGGTCTGGAGGCTGAGACACTGTCCTGAGGACTCAGCCTAAATCCTGGGCTCTGTTTCGTGCTCTCTCTGTTCTCAGCCTGGACCTTATCTTGTGGGATTGAGGTGGCCGCCAACACTCCTAGTTTATAGCTTACATTCTTAGCTACCCCAGCAGGAGCATCACTGCTTTTTTTAATTGTCCCATCAAATGTCCAGAACTGACCCTCACTGGCCTGACTTAGGTGCCGTGTGCCCTCCCAAAATTCATGTGTTAAAATCTAACCCCCAACGTGAGAGGTGATTAGGTCATGATGGTGGAGCCCTCATGAATGGAATTAGTGCCCTTATAAAAGACACCCCAGAAAACTCCTGCCACCCTTACCCCATGTGAGGACTCAGTGAAAAGACAGCCATCTTTGAACCAGGAATCAGGCCCTCACCAGACACCAAACCTACCAGTGACTTGATCTTGGACTTCCCGACTTGATCTTGGACTTCCCAGCCTCCAGAACTGTGAGAAATCAATTTCTGTTGTTTATAGGCCACCCAGCACATNGAGGTTGGACAGTAAGAAGAAATGCTGGATCCTGTGTCAGAACCTTTTCAGTTCTATGTGTTACAAAACCAACTCGAACTGGCTTAGCAAGAAACTGGTTTATTGATACCCACAACTGTGACAGGTAGGTGGATTCAGACACAGCTGGGTCTGGAGGCTGAGACACTGTCCTGAGGACTCAGCCTAAATCCTGGGCTCTGTTTCGTGCTCTCTCTGTTCTCAGTCTGGACCTTATCTTGTCGGGTCGAGGTGGCTGCCAACACTCCTAGTTTATAGCTTACATCCTTAGCTACCCCAGCAGGAGCAGCACTGCTTTTTTTAATTGTCCCATCAAATGTCCAGAACTGACCCTCACTGGCCTGACTTAGGTGCTGTGTGCCCTCCCAAAATTCATGTGTTAAAATCTAACCCCCAATGTGAGAGGTGATTAGGTCATGATGGTGGAGCCCTCATTGAATGGAATTAGTGCCCTTATAAAAGACACCCCAGAAAACTCCTGCCACCCTTACCCCATGTGAGGACTCAGTGAAAAGACAGCCATCTTTGAATCAGGAATCAGGCCCTCACCAGACACCAAACCTACCAATGACTTGATCTTGGACTTCCCGACTTGATCTTGGGCTTCCCAGCCTCCAGAACTGTGAGAAATCAATTTCTGTTGTTTATAGGCCACCCAGCACATGGATTCTGTCATAGCAGTCTGAGCTGACCAAGACCCCAGCTCGCCCCTGAACAAATCTTGCAGCCAGGTCTAGGTCAAGTGCTCTCTCCCCTGGGTCAGGGAGCAGCATGGGCCACACATCGGGGCCACGTGGACTAGGGGAGAGGTATGTCTCCAAAGTAAAGTTGGGAGGCTGTTTTCAGCAGACGGGTGTGTGGATGGTGGGAAGACAGAAGCAAACGATGCTCAGCCCGGTATCCACAGCTGTCTGCCCCAGGACCTCCCATGAAGGAGGATGCATAAGACCAGGCTGGGAAGCCCCTGGACCCAGGAGGCAAGAAGGAGCGGGTTCTAACCAAACTGTGGATTTTCTGAGTTACCAGGTGGGGCAAGTGGAAAACAGACCTGTTTCCCCCGCTGTGAGGAGGCCTCCTGGCTCAGGGGGTGTGCGTGTATATTCATTCACGACTCAGCAGTTGGGGGAGAGGAAGTGGATGCCATAGGAAGCTGCTCGCATGCCCCCTCTCCCGCAGCAGAACTGCGGCTCCAGATGTCTCCCCTCTCCAGGGGCCACCGCCCAGCCTGCAGGGCTCACCCTCCTCAGCTGACCCAAAGGCTCTGGCCCCCAGGGGGACACGCTCCTCCTCTGAGGAGGTGAGTGGGCAGCAGGTGTCAATTAGATCTCACGTCAGACCTGAGGCCCCCTCTGACTCCTTTGCCTGCAGGGACTCTCACCCATGTTTCACCCAGACTGCCCTTGGTGAGGGCCTCAGGCTCTGGAGCCCGCTCACCTGGGTGGGGATCTCCTCCCAACATCACCTCCCAACCCTGGGGCTCAAGCAATTTATCTAACCTCTCTGTGCCTCAGTTGGCCTTATCTGTAAATAAATGAATGTGGGTAAAGCCCTCAGCACACTCAGTGTGAAATAAGCACTAGCTATTATAATGATCACCTCACCCGGCACTGTGAGAATTAATGAGTTAATACACACGAAGCACTTAAAACAGCGACTGGCACATAGTGACCGCTTCACAGATTTTTGTCATTGTTATTACTTAGAAGC
>NW_007735253.1:51960-53714 GCF_000696425.1 Galeopterus variegatus | reverse complement strand
AGCAATTTATCTAACCTCTCTGTGCCTCAGTTGGCCTTATCTGTAAATAAATGAATGTGGGCAAAGCACTCAGCACACTCAATGTGAAATAAGCACTAGCTATTATAATGATCACCTCACCCGGCACTGTGAGAATTAATGAGTTAATACACACGAAGCACTTAGAACAGCGACTGGCACATAGTGACCGCTTCACAGATTTTTGTCATTGTTATTACTTAGAAGCCAGCAGGACATACGGACTCTTTGTGGCCAGTTTATAGCCTTGGCTGCCTGTTCAATCAATTTGCAGAGTTTTTAAAACATGCCCACGTTTAGGCCTCACCCTAGCAAGTGGGTCTCAGCCTTGGCTGCTCGCTGGAGTCACTGGAGGAGATTAATAGCTGCTTATGCCTTTTGTATTCATATATTTAATACCTAAGCCCCATGCCCAGAGACTCTGGCAGAAATGGGCTGTAGGGTCCGGACGCTGGGAGGTTTCAAAGATTCCCAGGTGATTCTAATGGGTGGCCAAAGCTGAGAACGCTGCCTTAGAGGGAATCTCATTGGAAGAGAGGACATAACAGGTAACATGATACGGACATAACAGGTGAGAGAGGAAATGTCCAGTGGCTGAGACTAGTGGAGAGGTACAAGCAGCTCTGAGAGTCCTGGACGCAGTCACCTCGAGGATCTCCCAGCCAAGGAGCAACCAGTGGTGATCTCAGACTCCAACCCAGGGGCTCGGCCCCTGCAGGGAGAGCAGAATCCTGAGCATCCAGCTCATGCAAACGCCAACCTTCCAGGTAGGGAGAAGGGAGAAAAGACACTGCTCCACCCAGGTGACCTACTAGATTTGGGAATCTAGAAACCCTAAGCCTGACTCTGGCCAAGGTAAAATTCTTCCAGGTTACTAGGTATAATTTCTTATGGGAGAGGGTTACGGCTTTTTATGCATTCATTGGTACCCATAGAAAATACTGAGGTCTTATTAAGTGGCAGGTGTTTTGCCTGATGAGCAAAATAAACATGGTCCTTACTCTTGTGAGCTTTATAGTCTAGAGAGGGATGTGCATGTGAAAACAGGAAGGCCCGGGACAAGTGCTTCATGATGGGGCGTAGTTGCTGTTCGCTGAGCTGGTGAGCCCGGTGGGACCACCAGGTTTGGAGCAGGGTGTGTGATTGGGGGCTGGACATTCTGCATTACGGTAGTCCCCCCTAATCCATAAGGGATATGTTCCAAAACGCCAAGTGGGTGCCAGAAACCTTGAATGGTACTGAACCCTGAACCTCTAACTGTATATACTAGGTTTTTTCAATCTGATAACCGAGACTGCTGCTAAGTGACTACTGGGCAGGGGGCATCGACAGCATGGAGATGCTGGACTAAGGGATGATCTGCATTCCAGTTGGGACAGCCGGGACAGTGTGACATCTCATCACTCTACTCAGAATGGCACACAACTTAAAACCGATGAATTGTTTATTTCTGGAATTTTCCATGTAGTCTTTTCAGACTGTGGTTGACCACAGGTAACTGAAACCACGGAAAGCAAAACTTTGTCTGAGGAGAGATGACTGCATTTGGCCTGAGGGTGGGCCTAGGCGTGAGAATCTAGACTTTCTCCTCCAGGCGGGTCTCGCAGGCAGACGGGCTCCAGGCAAGTGCTCTGATACTCAGCGTAGACCCTGAGTGGTGGACGGGCCTGCCGGGGAAGTCCTTGTCATGGGGGAATGCTAGGGGCACAGGCTGGCCCTGGAGTTCCTCTCAACTA
>NW_007735253.1:48041-51831 GCF_000696425.1 Galeopterus variegatus | reverse complement strand
GAAGTCCTTGTCATGGGGGAATGCTAGGGGCACAGGCTGGCCCTGGAGTTCCTCTCAACTACGGGGATGGTGTTAAGTGGTGAGGGGAGGAGAGAGGACACGGGGGCGAGGGCGCGAGGCGGGAAGGAGGGCTCCTACTTTCGTGAGCTTGCTCATTTTGAACAAATTTGCCAGGCAGGACTTGCTCGAGCTCTTGGATAAAAAAGGAAGAGAAGGATTAGAAGCAGACAGTGTCCTACTCAACCAGGGCTGGGCTTGGTACCCTGAGGATCCTGAACCAAATATTCTCACTCCCTGACCCACTACCCAAGCACCCTGAAAGTGCCCTGACTCTTGGGAACAGGAGGCTGGTGTGCAGAGCCTCTGGAGATGCTGGAGGAATGGGAAAGGCAGGGCCAGGGCAGAAGCTACTGTTCACCAGCTGCGTTTTCTCCGAAGCACCTCTCTGAAGATTCAGGCTGTTCCCATGGTAATCTGAGTCAAACCGTGGGGGAAGTAGCTTGTCACTGCCTGGTCAGTTAGACATAAAATGTGATTTTAAATCATTTCCACAGAACACGTGGCTATTTTTTTTAAGTGAAAATCTTGGAAAAGTGCATCCTTACCAAAACAGCTCCCCTTTCTCTCTCTCTCTCTCTCTGTTTCTCTTTCTTCCTGTCTCTCTCTGTCTGCTTTGGAGCCATCAGATTGATTCCACTCAAGGCTAAATATAGGGATGACTAACAGTGATTTCCACAAGAGCCTTAGAGATCACTCGTAAGCGAGCAAACGAAAGCAGATGATCCCGCAGCCACAGAAGCCACGTTTGAGACAATGGCCTGAGNGAGCAAACGAAAGCAGATGATCCCGCAGCCACAGAAGCCACGTTTGAGACAATGGCCTGAGCCCCAGCGCTGCCCGAGATGACAAGTGGAGCTCTCCCCCTCGGCCACCATCAAAGAAGCGGGGACACAGATGGCGCTGGTGCCCTCACGGGGGGTCTGGCTGTGCCTTGGTTCTTGTTTGGAGAAGTTCCCTGCGAGGGGCAGTGGGGTTGCAGTGAGAACCAATGCCACTGTGAGTGGGTCCCAGAGGGAGCTTTCTAGAAATCGGTTAGTTTATGAGCCGTGGCTCCGTTTATCACAGAAAATGAAGCCCTCCACACGTTGTGCGTCTCTGAAGGCCTAGCCCAGCAGCAGGACCAAGCAGCTCTTGGTGACAGGAGAAGCTCCTCTGAATCAGCCCCCCTTATTAACCTGTGCAAAACACCGTCTGCTCATGCCTGGCAGGCTGCTTCAGTACCCTCCTGATGCCTGGGCAAGAGGGGCTCCTGCCCTCAGCCCTGCACTGGAGGGCCCTACTCCCCACGCCACAAAGTGAGAGAGCCAGGGCTCAACAGGGTGTGTCCCCTGCCCAGTTCCTGTCTCCCCTTCTGGACCCGGGGTTTGTGAACTACTGCTGTGGCCTCCTTGTTTTCATACAACGCATGAGCTAAGAATGGCTTTTATATTTTTAAATGGTCATAAAAAAACAAAGGAAGGATGACATGTGAAAATTACGTTGGATTCAAACCTCAGTGTCCCTAAGTGAAGTTTCATTGGAGCACAGTCACGGTCCTTTGCTTGCATGGTGTTTATGCTGCTTTGACCATTTAATAGCAGAGTTGAGTAGTTGCGACAGAGACTGCATGGCCTGCAAAGCCTGAAATACTTACTACATGGCCATTTATAGAAATCTTTGCTGACTCCAGGTCTAGACCATGCTTAGGGTATCTGGGACCCCTGCATTCCCTGCCCACAGGGCCCTGACCCCCTTCCATCTGTAGGGCGGGACTTTTCTGGATTTTCTCGACGGTGGCCAAGGGGCAACTGTCGCAGGGAGCACAGATGGAGCTCTGCAGCACTTTCCAGGCCCCTCGGTGTGCAGGAAGAGGGGTGGGCAGAGAGGGGAGGCACACCTGGGCTGGGGACCTCAGAGCTGCCCTCTCCAGCCACCACATTTCATTTGTTAGAGTAGTCTGAGAATTTGATATTAACACTTGGCCTTCTGGGTTTGTCAGGAGAAGGCAGGCCATTCTTCCTGTGGAGTTAGCCTGATTTGTAAGTGTTAATGCTCAGCGGCAGGGCACGTGGGCCTGCATTTGTGTTCATGCCCTGAGGTTCGACTGGAGCTGTTGGGGTGTCTCTGGGCCTCTCCCTTCTGCCTCCTCGGTGAGGAGCTCTGCACCCGCAGCAGCAGGACTCTTCGCAAGCCCTCTCTATCGCACTTGGTATCAGAGCTACGTGATTTCATTCAGTACTTACAAATTAACGAAACATGAGTGTGAAAATAAAGAGCTTTGTTTGTCAAAAAGACCCAAAACAAATTTCTAAAAGATAGTGGTTACTGACATAGACCTAAGCAGGACAAGCATACATGCTTGGGAAAAAATCATACATGCAAAGGATCCCTGCTTCGTTTTTAGGATGAGAACTGCAGCATGCAGCCTGCTTATCACGCTCGTGAGACCTGCCAGCCCCACTCCTTTTTCAGTGACAGCTGCCTTCATTCCTCCCTCTCCTGAACCAGTCTTTCTCCTTTCTTCCCTTTCACGCCACAATTCTGATCGGGAGATGCAGCCTCCCCAGGCCAAAATCCCAGGTAGTCCTAAGCGGCTCTGGCTGCATCAGAGAGTTTGCACGTTGTCTCAGTGACACCTCTTGACCACACGAGGACAACCTCCCCTCGTGATAATGCTTCAATCTGCACCTCAAGAGACCGTGGGGGGCGTGTGACATACATGACGCTGCACTGTGCCAGTGCGCTCACCATCCCGCTGGAACACACAGAAACAACCCAGAGTTCCCACAGTCAGACCCCTAAGACAATTGTAACTCTCGCCTGCTCAAGTTCAAGGGGGACTGGCCCTGCTCCTGGCTTGTGCAACCCGAATAAAATTCCTTTCCGCGTGCTCAAATCGCCCTCTGGTGATTCTTTTGGCACCCGCAGTTGAAAAGGACCCTGAGGCTGTTTCCCTGTGACATCACTTGCAATTTGTATAAGGAAGAGGGTCTGAAGTTCCAGTCAAAAGAACAAGACACCAAGCTAGGGCCTTGACCCTACATCAGAAGACAGGCAAATCAGTGTGCACTTATGTGTTTTACATGAAATAAGTTTAATATCTTTATTATTGTTTATGATCCCCACTTAATATTTTTGATGAACATTTCAGTTAACAATTCCATGTGAACAACTCCACACAAGATCCCATCCTGTTCCATCATACTGGACACAATTCAGCACTGTAGGGAACATTGCGCTGAAAGGTACTAAAGCTTTACAGGCATTATTTCATTTAATTCTCACAAAAGTCCAATGTGGCAAATGCTCCTATAGTCCCCAAGCAATAGATAATGCAACTGAGGCTCAGAGAGAGTAAGCCACTAGCCCAAAGCCACAGAGCTAGAAAATGAGCAGAGACTTGAATGCTAGTGTGCCTGACTCAGAATTCATGAGCTTAACTTCTGTGCCATCCTCCGCTTGGCAGGATCCCCCAACATGCGTGGAATAAATGAATGAAAGAACAATAATCCATAAGCAGCAGCTCCTACTAGCTGGGTATTGATTCTCTGGGTCAGGCAGTGTGCTGGGTGGAACCACAGATAAAGCCACATGGCATGACATTCTGGAGTGTCAATTTTACCTGATGGTAAACAATAGAAAACTTTAAAAAAATGTTTCTGTGGACTGGTATAGATCATGGAATGACACGCAAAACATTGTATGACTTCTAAGTATAAAACAGAAGATTTCGAAGAGCCCTGAGTCTCTG
>NW_007735253.1:39715-47831 GCF_000696425.1 Galeopterus variegatus | reverse complement strand
AGGGCCTTGACCCTACATCAGAAGACAGGCAAATCAGTGTGCACTTATGTGTTTTACATGAAATAAGTTTAATATCTTTATTATTGTTTATGATCCCCACTTAATATTTTTGATGAACATTTCAGTTAACAATTCCATGTGAACAACTCCACACAAGATCCCATCCTGTTCCATCATACTGGACACAATTCAGCACTGTAGGGAACATTGCGCTGAAAGGTACTAAAGCTTTACAGGCATTATTTCATTTAATTCTCACAAAAGTCCAATGTGGCAAATGCTCCTATAGTCCCCAAGCAATAGATAATGCAACTGAGGCTCAGAGAGAGTAAGCCACTAGCCCAAAGCCACAGAGCTAGAAAATGAGCAGAGACTTGAATGCTAGTGTGCCTGACTCAGAATTCATGAGCTTAACTTCTGTGCCATCCTCCGCTTGGCAGGATCCCCCAACACGCGTGGAATAAATGAATGAAAGAACAATAATCCATAAGCAGCAGCTCCTACTAGCTGGGTATTGATTCTCTGGGTCAGGCAGTGTGCTGGGCGGAACCACAGATAAAGCCACATGGCATGACATTCTGGAGTGTCAATTTTACCTGATGGTAAACAATAGAAAACTTTAAAAAATGTTTCTGTGGACTGGTATAGATCATGGAATGACATGCAAAACATTGTATGACTTCTAAGTATAAAACAGAAGATTTCGAAGAGCCCTGAGTCTCTGGACTGCTTTGGCCCACACCCCCACGCCCCGCAGAGCCCACTGTTGCTGTGGGCTCTCTCTGGAAAGTTTGGGAAGCACAGTCCTGTGGATTATTACAGAGAATTGCCTCAGGGTCTGGCAGGAGAAGAGAGGCAAGGGCAGACTGCCAACCCCAGCAGGCCTGGGGCAGCCTCACCTACATCCTGGTCAGGGGGCCAGTGTTCGCATGTGCTGTAGATTGGATGACACTCCCCCCAAACCTCACTGAAGCTTAAATCCCCACTGTAACTGTTGAGGGTGGGAAATCCTATTATGGTAATTGAAAGGTGGATCCTTGAAGATGGGATTAGATTATAGGACCATGCAGTAGTGAATGGGTTAATAATGGTGGTCATGGGCATGTTTTCGAGGGCTTTAAAGAAGAGCACATGAGAAGTTGGTCTCTTTCTGCTCTGCCATTTTCTGCCATGTGATACCCCTGCACTGCTATAAAGCCACCACCAAAGAAGACCCGGTGAGGGATGTGTTGCCCGTACTTTGGACTTCCCAGCCTCTAAAACTATAAGCAAAGAATTTCATTTTCTTTATAAAATTCTCAGTTCCAGGTATTCTATTATAAGCAACAGAGACGGATTAATACAACACTCTTCCTACAAAGCCCTGTGTGATGCTTGACTGTGTGCAACCACCTGCCTGGCCATGGTGTGCACTGATCAAACTTCATTTGTGGGTGTGTCTGTGAGGTGTTGCTGGGTGCGATCAGCATTTCGATGGGTGCACTGAGCAAGGCAGAGTCCCCTACGCAGTGTGAGTGGGCACCATCCAGTCTGCCTCGATAGAACAAAAGGCAGAGGAAGGAGGAATTTACCCCTTTAACCTGACTCACTGCCTGAGCTGAGTATCGTCTTATCTTTTCCTGCCCTCAGACTGGGCTGTATACCATTAGCTCCCCTGGTTCTCAGGCCTTTGGCTTGGGCTGAATTACACTGGTTTTCTGTTTCTCTGCAGAATCCTGACTAGTACAAGCCTGGTCTCAACCTGAGCTATGAGGCTTGAGTTGAAGCTCCATTGCCTTGAAGAGCCTCAGGTTAGAAAAGCCAGGCTCGAGGGTTTTGGGCAAACCAGCAACAGACAGAGCCCACCATGCCCTGAACTACTGGGTCTGTAGGGTCCTTTCTGGCCAGTTCTCTTTTCTTTGCATAGCACTGGCTCCAGTCTCTCCCACTGACAGAAACTGTTGGATTTATGACTTCCATAAGTGTCTTGACTTCCACTGAATTGAGCAAGACAAAGGGGCATTTGATAAATGAAATTTGAGCTGCTCTTGGAGGTGAGGCCAGGAGTAGTAATATCTTATACTTCCATGCAGCTGGGGCATGCGTGAGATTATTTAGTGCATATGACAACATTATAAAGTTTGGAGAAAGAACCTGGGGCTCCAAGAAGTTAAGGGTCCTTCTCAAAATCACAAAACTGGTGACCTAGGACACAAGCCACCCATGAGCTGGGTGACCTCGGACACATCCCTGATTGTCTCCAGGATTCAAGTTCCTCATGTATGAAGTGGGATTGACAGGGTTGTTGTGGAGATTCAATTATATAACGTGGAGATTATATGATATAACATGTGTGTTCAGTGCTTACAGAGTAAAAGGTAGAATTACTGCTTAATTACTGTTAGCTATTATTATGCTATACTAATTACTTTCTCAATGAAATGCTTCTGTCAGACAGTTAGGGGACAGAGGAGGAACAGAAAGTACTATTAGACAGCTACAGCTCTTCATTCAACTGATTTGTCACTTGTATCTGACTGCACTGAGTAGAGTGACTGACAAAAAAGAACAATAATAATTCTGCCAAGGGTTTTTTTAGAGTCGGCTGCAGCACATGAACTGAGTTATCCGTCTCAATACGTCCACCCTGTAAGCGAGGAAGCCAAGCCTCAGAGAGAGCTCATCTTCCCAAGACCCCTCAGCTTGCAAAAGTGGAGACCAGACATGCCCGGTCTGTGACTGCAGCTCTGGGAGCATCACCAGTGACCAGAGCGGTGTCAGGGGAGGGGACTCCTGATGTGTCAGGACAGCATGTGGGATGCCAGACTCAGTGCCCCTCCTCACCTCATTAGATGCTTCCTCCAAAATCACACACCTTGCCATGATGCGGAGCTGGAAAGTCCATGAATCGGAGAACCGCTGAGTGGTGAATAAGCTTGTTTCAGAACTGCAAAAAGGGAAGTGACACTTCCCTGGGGCTGCACAGATGCTGTCTGTGACAGAGAAAGGAGAGGACCCTGGCTGCATGCCCGCTGCGTTACCGTCTCTCCGCACCTCCCTGCTCTGGCCCCCACAGTGCACTGCTCACTGGGCCTTCTGACCACATTGCTTCCTGTCCATCCACGCACGGCCTCCTGGCACACCAAGGACACAGTTCTAACTTGGTGCCCACTTCTGGCCACTGCCCACTTCTCACTTCTCTATCAAACCACTTTCACCAGCCACACTAGCCTCTGAGCTTTTCTGGAAAACCCCAAGCATTTCCTGTCTCAGGGCTTTGCATTGGCTGTTCCTTCTGCATGTGGCTCTTCCCCCAGTTCTCCAAAGAGCTGATTACATTTTGTGGCTCAGATGGCAGCTCAGCTGTTACCTCTTCGGAGAGTCCTTCCTGACCACCAATCACCAATGACAGTGAACTTTTTCATTTCCTCCATAAAGCCTTCAAAATCATCACCTACAACTATTTTATGAGTTGATTTTTTTCTCCTCCACCAGAAGGTAAACTTCCTGTGCAGCGGCTGGCCTGTCCTGACCGCTGGGTGCTCCAGAGTTAGAGCAGCACCCCACAGGAACAGAGCAAGTCCTCAGGTATATTTGCTGGGTCACGTACGAATCAGCCCAGGAATGAAGGCTTCTGGGGTCCGCAGTGTGAACACCTTCCTTTGGAGCTCGAGGCAGTGACTCTAGCTTCTGGGCAGCCCTCATCTCTCTCGTCCATGCTCAAGGCGTCTGCTAGGGTTGCCACTGTGGGCTGCTGCTTTAGGAAGACAGCAGAAGGGTGGGCAGGGGAGACCACCAGTGTTCCTTTAGTTCTGATTTTTTTTTTTAAATTCTGAAGGACTAGATATCACCACCTTTAATTAACTGTGTGTGTGCCCAGTAGCCCCAATCCTAACCTTAACCTATTATCTCGTGTTAGATGGAAACGATGCAGAATGGGAGAGATTGGCTTATGAGCCAGATGAACCAAATCTAAGTCCCCACTCCACCTTTAAGTACTGCGTGACCCTGAGTAACCATAGAGCATCTGAGCCTGGGTCTACTACCTGTAAAATGGCTGAGCACATGGATTTGGGAGTCAGACAGACCTGGGTCTGAATCGTGATTAGGCCATTTACTGAGTTAGGCAGCTTACTCAACCTCTCTCTGTCCCAGTATCCTCATCCATGACATGGAGATCTTAAAGCCATCTCAGAAGGGGATCATCAAGATTAAGTGAGATGATGCTTAGAAGATGCCTGGCACATAGTTCAATGATTGTTGCTTGTATTTGTTGATTGCTGTTTGTTACTGCCTTTACTGCTGTGACCACTGGCTGCCAGGCAGAGGATGTGGCTGTCATTTTCTGAGTTAACAAGTAAACCCTCACCCTTTCGTTGAGTGGTTCTCAAAGTGTGGTCCGTGGACCAGCTGTATCAGCATCACCTGGGAAGGAACAAATGGAAACCAAAATAAAAAATGCAACACAATTTCCAATTTATCCAAAGAAAATGAAATAGTTGTAAATATAAGAAAACATGTATAGGATACTTATGCTGAAAATTATAAAATGCGGGTAGAAAAAAATCAAAGAAGACCTAAATACTTGGGGAGAAACACCATGTCCATGGACTGGAAGACTCTATCCAATAAAGATGTCAATTTCCCTAAGTTGATCTATAGGTTTAATGACATTTCTGTGAAAATCTTAGCAAAGTTTTTTTTCGACATACACAAGCTCATTCTAAAACTTACATGAAAACGCCTTAGAATAGTTAAAACAATATCTAAAAAGAAGAATACAGTAGGAGGAATAACTCCTTCTGTAATTAAGACCTACTGCATAGCTACAGTAGTGAAGACAGTGTGGTAGTGGTGGAGGGACAGACACACAGATCGGTGGAGCAGAATAGAGAACCCAGAAATAGATCCACGGAAATATGCTCAAGTAATTGTTGACAAAAGAGCAAAAACAATCCATTGAGGAGGGACTGACTTTTCAGTAAATGTTGCTGGAGCAATTAGACATCTGCAGGTAAAAAAAAATGAACCTTGACCTAAACTTAACATGTCACAAAAATATTAACTAAAAATGGATCATAGATTTAAATGCAAAATGAAAAAAAATTTAGGAAAAAACATAGAAGAAAATCCTCAGGATGTAGAACTAGGCAAAGAATTCTTAGATTCGACACAAGACCATGATTCATAAAAGAAAAAACTGATAAGTTGAACCTTACCAAAATTAAAAACTTTTGCTCTGTGAAAGCTCATGTTAAGAGAATAGAAAGACAAGCTACAGATTGGGAGAAAACAGTCGCAAATCACATATTAGATAAATGATTTGTATCTAGAGCACATAACTGTCAAAACTCAACAACCCAAATAGGAAATGCGCAAAATACGTGTGCAGACATTTCCATGAACCTTATCTTATAGGAAGTTAAGCAGTCTTGTTGTTAACTCCATTTTGCAAAAGGAAACTAGGGCAAAAACGGTTAATGCGGCCAAGGAAATATCATACCCTTGGTCCTAAGCCTGGCTCTTTGCAATAACTGTAAATGGAGCATCACTACCCCCCGTTTTACCTGTAAGGAAATGGAGTCTCAGAAATGTAACTTGTCCAAGTTTATATCTTTAGATTATGACACAGAACTATTTGGGTTGTAAATTAGCGGAATTAAATCCAAGCTGGATTAAGAAAAAAGCAACATTGGCTTAGGTAATTGAAAGTCAATGGGTTGCAGACACAGCCCGACCCAAGTACTAAAGCCATGTTTTCAGGATTCCATCTCTCTTAATGTTTGAAATTGATATTATTTCCAGGCAGGTTTTTCCCAAATGATAGCAAAGATAATTTACATTCCACCAGCTTCGCAGCCCCATGAAAAGAGTCTCTCTGTTAATACTTCCAGAAACATCCTAGATTGAATCTGACTGGCCCAGCTTGAGTCATATGTCCAGGAACATGGACAATTCTAATCAGCCTGGTCTGGGTCACTTGGCCACCCCTGACCTGCCTCATCTGGACCAGAGTAGGGGGAAGGGAAGCTGAGCCAACAGAGAACATGCCTACGATGGCACTCACAAGGACTCCAGGGTCAGCGGGAGGTCGTCCTGCAGAGGGGCTGGATGGACGGCAGAGGCATGGCTTTCCTTTGACACTGGCCACCTCTCCTGCTGACACTCTCTCCTCAAGTGTTTCCTGCCACTTTTGCAGGGGTCGAGGGGCTCCCTCTAAGCCTCACAGCAATCTGAAGACGATACCAGGGGTTGGAATCCTGAGCTGCTCTAAGAAACCAGCCAGCATTCATTCCTCTCCCGGACCTGCTGTCATCCTGCTGGCTTTAAAGGGTAAAGGGAAGACACATGGGTTCATAAGGGCAAATGGCTCTGCTACTGGCCCCAGGACGGCCATCTGCAAACACTAAGTGGCCCACGCTCCCTCATTGTTACCTACACCTCCCCAGGCCACTTAGGCCGTGCCCAGAGCCTGAAGCATTTTGTCTCAGCTGCAACTTCATCAGAGCAGAGCCCTAATCACCCAGAGCGTCCACACTGACCAGGTGGCGCCAGGCCCTGCCCTGGGAGGGAGCCCCTCTGCAGTGCCCTGTCCCCGCAGCCCCGGGGAGGCTCTGCCTGAGAGCCGGTGAGGGTGGCTCTGACGCTGCCCAGTAGCGACAGGGATCCCATCCCATCTCTTGTGTGTGCTTTCGTCTGTCCGCAGCAGCACCACTCATTAGTCGATCTCACTTTAATGTCCTCTCCAGTTGACGTATTTAGAATTAATGAGGAATTTGTTCTCATCTAACTCGCTAGTTAGTGCAATGGGCCTATTTTTCCCCTTCAAATGAATCTTGTAGGTAAAATAACAAAAAAACATGTTTCTCTCTCCCACCCTGGCCCCACTTTTAATGTTTTCGGCAGCTCTGTGCAGAGCCAATATATAAAAATCAGACACTTTATTGCTCAGTTAATAGCCCAAACTAGCCCAGACAGAGTTTGCTGGTGAAGAGAAGGGATGGGCAAGGTGGGGGGTGGCGGTGCCCAGGGACATGGTAGGTGCCGCGTGTAATGAGCTGTCAGCAAGCAGCTTCCTGGGCCGGATTTCCGCAGGCTAAAGGTGCCCCTGAGGAGGCTGTGCTGTTATTTCCTGCAAATGAGGGCTGTTAAAAAAGTACTTTTCCTGTCCCGTGGTGCTATGGTCTGAATGTTTGTGTCCCCCCCAATTCACATGTTGAAATCCTAACCCCCAAGGTGATGGTACTAGGAGGTGGGGGTACTCTGGGAGGTGACTAGGTCACGAGGGTGCAGCCCTCTTGAATGGGATTAGTGTCATTATAAAAGGGACCGCGGAGAGCTCTCTGGCTTTCTCTCCGCCATGTGAGGACACAACGAGAAGCCCAGAAGAGTGCCCTCGCCAGAACCCGACTGTGCTGGCACCCTGGTCTCGGACGTCCAGCCCCCAGAATGGTGAGACATAGACCGCTGTTGTGTACAAGCCACCTAGTCCATGGTGCTCTGTTGTGTGAAGACAAGTACTCACTGCTTCCCGGGGTCTGCGTGGGCAGCTCTCACCTCGGAGGTGGGCAGCACAGCCTAGGTGTGTGTCCCTGGACCTGCTGTCTGGGCTCCCGCAGTGACCTGCCCATGTTGCCCTCATAGCACCCTCCTCATGGGACTCAAATGTCCTCTCTGTGTGTCTCTCTCCTACAAGAGCATGTGGGTTCCTTGAAGGAAAGGACTGTGGCATTCTCATCTTTGTAACACGAGCCTAGTACTGTGCTTCACACACAGTAGGTGATCAGAAAATGCATCGAATTGAATTGATGTTGGGTGATGTTGGGAAAATAGAATAGTTTGGTCAGGGCCCTCACCTCAGGACTAGTTGGGTGTGGTTCAGCATCCTTTGTAAGCAAATTGTGTGTGTGTGCATACGTGTGTGTGTGTGTGTGTGTGTGGAGTTAGTGCACATGCTCGCCAATGTGTCTTTTTAGTTTTGTTGCTATTCTTGTGTTCTTCAGAGAGAGAGAGCGGGAGAGAGAAGAGAGTAGTTTGAGTGAAGCAGATGGGCGGGCATCTGCCTCGGGTGCCTGGCGCAGCCATGCTTTCCAACCTATGGCTCCAAGGACCTTTTGGCCAGTTACCTAGCTCACAG
>NW_007735253.1:37506-38620 GCF_000696425.1 Galeopterus variegatus | reverse complement strand
GTGTGAGGGGACTGGTGACCCAGCCTGGCATGTGAGGGGTCTGGGGACCCAGCTTACCATATGAAGGGTTTGTGATCAAGTCTGTGAATGGGCTTGAGGGGTCTGTGGGCTCCAGACCCAGCCCTAGCTCAACCATCAGCCCAGCTGTTGCAGGATTACCAGCAGGTAAAAGAGCCCGACAACTGGCATGGTCGTGGAGCTAGAAAATTGGCGTCACGAACAGGATTAAGAGCGCTACAATTGGCGATGTCGACAGGATTCCAGACATTAGCTGTGGCTCGACAGATGGTATTCAGGTCTTGTGATCGTACACAGCTCACACACAAAGCCAGGTGACTCTTAGCACAGGTACACCCTCTATGAGAAGTGGGGGGATACATGGGAGGAGGTGATACCGTCTTTTCCTATCACGAAATGCATCTTGACCTGGTGTGGGAGGGCTNGGAGGAGGTGATACCGTCTTTTCCTATCACGAAATGCATCTTGACCTGGTGTGGGAGGGCTATGGACGCTGCTGTGCACAACAGGCCACCAAGTGCACCCCCCTGCTCTCCGGCCTCCCTCCTTATTTGTGCTAAGTCCTTTGTTCCTCAAGGCCTGGTGTTCCACTGATGGCCACTCTCTCTCTGCTGATTAAAGAGCCCATTTTCAGGACTCCGAAGGTGATATGGACAAGCCCAGGAGAACTTAAACCTACACCTGTACTTCTGCTTTTTGTTTTGTGCCCGTACTGGTTGCTTTTTTGCTTTGCTTTTGTAACACTGACCGCCTTTTCTATCAGCTTAGCCCCCGCCGCATGGATTCCGAGAAAATGAAACCTACGACCCCTGCAGGGCTCAGACTTTGGAGTGAGAACTCCTCTGGGCCTGTCAGTGTGATAAAACTGAGTTCTCCAACCCTCCGAGTGACGCCTGGTCTCTCGGCAGTCTGTCTGCCTCTGTTCCTGCAACAATGAGACCGTCCAGCCTGGCTGACCTTCGCAGCTGGAGCACACAGGGGAGAATGCCCTCCTCCTAATCCACCTCCCTCCCACCCCAGAGGCTGGTTAACCCAGGGGAGCTCGCTGAGCACAACTCCCAATGGAAGCAAACACAAGCTCCCAACCCCTAAGGGA
>NW_007735253.1:36104-36900 GCF_000696425.1 Galeopterus variegatus | reverse complement strand
GGAGCGCCACCACGCTTCCCAAGCGGCGCACTGTAGCAGTGCGCCACCGGGCCGGCCCAAAGGGAATCCTTTTTCACTCTCA
Organism: Galeopterus variegatus; assembly: GCF_000696425.1. NCBI lineage: Eukaryota > Metazoa > Chordata > Mammalia > Dermoptera > Cynocephalidae > Galeopterus > Galeopterus variegatus. The sequence goes on along the minus strand of NW_007735253.1, from coordinate 36,818 downwards.
AAATGCACCAGCCCCCACTGCCCCACCCCAGGCAGAGGACAGCTCCTCACACCCTGCTTCTCACAAAAAGGAAATGCAGCACCCAGCAGGTTGCAAACAGCTGCAGGGAGAAGCATGCCCGCTCCCATGGGGTTGCCGGGGGTAACAGAAGAACACAGGACACCCAGTGAAGTTCGATTTCAGATAAACAGGGAAACAGCTTTAGTATAAGTATGCCCCATGCAATATTTAGGACATACACTAAAAATTATTGCTTGTTTGTTTGAAATTCAATTTTAGCTGGGCATCCTGTACTTTTTCTGGCAACCCTGCTCGGAGAGGTGAAGGTCGCTACTGAATCTCCACAGTGCCTTCCGTTTGCAGGTGGTGGCCATACAAAGGACAGAGATGCGGTGGACCACCAGGGGTGACCCAGAGTGGCTGCAGAGAGTTGGGAGGGAAGGCCACCTCAACCATGGGATCCATCGGGGGAGTCACCCACTGTGGAGGCGTGAGAGGGATTGGCAGACCACGAGGGAGACACAAAAGTATTCCTGTCTGAAATACTGAAAACTTGGGGACAACCTAAGTGTTTCACATTGGGGAGATGGTTTGAAACGATGGTATATTTGTATGATGGGATATCAGGCAGCCACTAGATGGAATGCTTGGGAGAGTCATGAACTTTAAACAATGTCCACCCTCGCTGTCTCTCAGGAGCCCTGAGCTCCCTGG
>NW_007735253.1:27165-36009 GCF_000696425.1 Galeopterus variegatus | reverse complement strand
GAGTCATGAACTTTAAACAATGTCCACCCTCGCTGTCTCTCAGGAGCCCTGAGCTCCCTGGCACTGGCCTCCTGACATGCCTGGGAACCACAAAGGTAGTTTCTCCTGAAGATTAGAGTCCAGGGCTTTAAAGTCCAGCCCTTCAGGTTCAAATCGCAGCCCTGGGGCTTCCTAGCTGTGCCCCAGTAACTTGGGAAAGTTACTTAACCTTTCTATGCCTCAGTTTCCCATCTAAATAAATAAATAGGGCCAACATAGGCCAACCTCGTAGGGTTCTTGCGAGCATCAGAATGTGATAAACATACAGGATGATGCCTGGGCCGTGGCAGGAGCCGGCGAGCATCAGCTCAGTGCATGTGAGCCGTGACTGCTCCCACTCCTCAGGGGAGCCTGAGGCCTAGAACAGTGGAGAACGTGGTTTATAGAGCAGCACAACCTACACCTTCAACGAGAGATAAGGTTATCATCAAACACAAGACTGATCGGTCAGTCCTCTGCCCATTTGGTCAGATTTTTTTTCTTTTAGCTTTTTATCCCCATGGAACAAACTCTTATTGGGTTACTCTTCCAGCTCTAATGCAGTGCTGGGGTGGAGACTGGGTCAGGGCTGGGCTTTAAGAGGGCAAAATAGAGTTTTTCAGTGCAATGTGATAGGTCACTGGCTGAGTCCTCCAGCCCCAAACCTCAAACATCTCCCACTCCCACCACCCACCAGTCCCAGCATCTGAAAGGTGACAATGTTAGATTTCTTCTACAGTGCCTTGAAAGATGGGGTCCCTTATTGAACCTCAACTGGCTTCCGACAGCTGGACTGTGCATGGCACTTAGGTAAAGGCCACAGCTAAGGGTAGGGGAGCAGAAGCACCCAGAGGTTTATACAGTAGGTGTGCTAGTCTCAGGTTTTGAGAAACTGAGCTATACTTCTGCCTCTAAAGTCAGCTGCATTTCTTATAAGGGTAGCTCTGGGACGAAGGAAGAAAGGATACAGATTGCATGTGCAAGCTTCAATGGGACTCCAGAAATATTTTTAGAGCCAGGGCTCATGGGGACAGGAAGCGGTCTGGGCCTCTTAGGGTGGTCACTGCTCAGCAGAAGGAGTCCTCTGAAGCCCTCTGCCCGTGCACTCACTCAGCTCCCAAGGGTCTCTCTCCTGCTGTGCCCTGGCTGCCTGCCATCCACTCTCTGTCAGCCCTGTGACTCCTGGCCTCTGCTCCTCATGGCCTCTGCTCGCCCACAGATTCTCCACCTCATGGTTTCTCTCTGATGGAGGTTAGGCTTCTCTTCCCATCACCAAGCACTCAATTGCCCCTCTCAGTTTCCCATTCACACCCCCAGAGTGAGTCCACAGAATAAGCAGGCTGTCTATCTACTGTCCAATCAGCTGTGGCCACGAGGTCATGTGATCATGGTTCCAGCATGGCAGCCCACAGTGGGAGGAACTCATACAAAGAGAACGAAGGGGGCAGCAGGTACCCCAAGGCTTGTCCTGCCCAGCTCAGGGGTGTGAATTAAAAGGGGGTATGGGTGTGCCAAAGACAAATTTTCCCTGTTTTATAGATTGGGCTCTGGGGAAGGGTCTGACGATAGTGAAATGAGACCCTGAGTCCTGTCTGTCACAGGACTTTATTTTCAAGAATCAGAGTTTGTTTTCAAGAATCCCTAGAGTTCATCCCACGAACCGCAGAGAGTCAAGGGACACGGTTTGAAAAAAAAAGTAATAGTAACACCAGGCCAGGTCTGACTCCCTGAGCTCACAGCCAGGCAGCTTTTGTCATTTTTCACAAGTCAGACACATGTCTTTGAGGACATGGTAAAAACACTTGGAAGTGATCCCAAGCCACCAGACACTGCAGCATCATCTGGCAAGTGAGAGCAATATTTGCTGTTTCTACCCTCTAGGCATTGTTAAATTAAAGATTTACAGGACGTGTCATTTAGCTCTGTAAAAACACTTGGAAGTGATCCCAAGCCACCAGACACTGCAGCATCATCTGGCAAGTGAGAACAATATTTGCTGTTTCTACCCTCTAGGCATTGTTAAATTAAAGATTTACAGGATGTGTCATTTAGCTCGGGTGTGTGGATGGAAGACCACCAGATCTCAGAGATGCCTTGATCTTGTCTTGGGCAAGTCTACTGGGTTCTATGACTTTGCAGCCTGAGTCATTTTAACAGGTAAACAACAAAAGGGGTGGGGTTGGAGGGAGGGGGGAGAGCAAATAGGAGACACCTAAGGAGGGAGCATCGTGAAAGAGAGAAGGGGACATTCATCCAGTTAACATTTACATTAAAGAAATGTTTTCTTTAAAACCCTTAGCTTAACTATCACAAAGGAAAAGGTGCTCATGAGGTAATTCCCATTAAGGAGCCAGTGACTGATGTTTAAGGGTCATAGATATTTACGTAGGAAGTGCCAGGCCCTGTTCCACACGCTTTACCTGTACCAAGTCATTCATCCCCACAATAATCCTACAAGGGAGATGCAATTGTGACCCCACCATACAAATAAGGAAATCGAGACACAGAATGATTAATTCACATGCCCGAGGTTATGCAGCTAGCAAGTGGCAGGGCTGGGATTCAAATCCTAACAGTCTGACTCCCAGAGTCTGGATTCCAAATTGCAATGATCTCAAAGGACATGTAAAAATACATAGAACTGAATGAAAATAACACAACGTATTAAAATTGATGGGATGCAGCCAGTATTTATCCAGCATGCATTATGTCTCAAAGGCTTTAAGTTCATTATTTCTATAAGGCAGGTCCACAGGAGGGCATCCATGCTCAGAGAGGTCAAGTGCTCCGTGCTGGGTCACACAGCTAGGAGATGGAGAAGCCAAGACAAGAACACAGGTCTAGTCCAAAACCTGCCTTCCTACCCACGAGTTCTCCCTGTGCCCAAAGCAATACCCCTCCAAGGTGTGTTTGCACTGGATGGGAGATAATCCATCAACCTAAGAAATGAACTTTGATGGTGGAAATTCTGGAAATACTTTAGCTCGGGAAGGGCACGTCTTCCAAGCACCCCTGAAATTATAGCTCAAAATAAGCCATTTCCTACATCTGGCTCTGCTGGAAGGCGTCAGAACCTGAGCCCTGCTGGGGCAGGTTTCTTTGTCCCTTTTTCCTCAGGCATCCCCTATGGACAGGAGGGCACCGTCCCTGGGAAGTGAGGACACTACTTAGAGCACTGCCTCCTGCTAAGCCCCTTCAGTGCAGGAGGCCTCATCCTCTACTCCTGGAGGCTTTGTTCCTGCAGGCTTGTGAGTGTGAAATCTACCCTCTTTGGATTTACCAGGCAATTTCTGCTTTGCTTTTTAACCTGACCCTTTTGTTTGAAAACCTGGTAAGAAGTGAGAATTATTACCATCGAAGTTAAAGAACGCTGGCTTTTAGGGCTTGTTTTTTCTGCCCAGGCTGTGAGAGGAAATCGAAGCTTCCTTTCTTCTCCCTGGCAACAGAACCCAGAGAAGTGAGCCTTATTACATGGTTGTTGATAAAAAGCAAGTGGGAATTCTGAACAAATACAGAGCAATAGACCTGAGTTCTACAGCGGCAATGCAACAAGTTGCATTCTTGAGACTTAAGAAGGTCCAGACTGCGGTGAGAAGGAGGGGTGGATGGAGATCCAAGAATGAATGAACTGCGTGCGTGCCAAGCATGACGCAGCAAGTAGCGAGAGCTGCAGGTGCATGCAGGGCCAGGAGGTGTCCTGCTCTCCGCGATGACTTTCGAAGGCTGCTTGGTCAGGGGAATGGTGCCTCTGTGTCCTAATCAGGCAAAATGTGAAAAAGTTAACAGACTTAAACAAGTTTTAATGGAACGTCAACTATGTACCAGGTTGCAAAATAGACTTCGTAGTCAGACAAACCCAAATTTAATCTGTGGGTCTCTCACTGATGAGCTATGCCTTAATCTCTCTCAGAGCCTCAGTTTCCTCATTTATAAAACAGTACCACAGCACCTGTAGCTGAGGTAACAAGCCCAGTCCCTGCACTCTGACACTCACCAAGAAACACACACACACACACAAGTAGGAGCTCCCCAGGGACTTTGCTGCCAGGCTTTTACAATCTAGCATGGAGGGAAATACAGTGCAGTATCCAGCAAGACTTTCTAAAGTCTCAAAGTCACAATCCTCAGGGTACCGGCTCTCTCCCTCTCTACTCCCCTCTTACCCCTTTCCCTCTCCTGCAGGACTCCCCCCACCCAATATATTTTCTTCCACCTGAGATCTCCTGCCCTACATTGTTCAGTAGATCAATGTAACCTGATATTCCGGCCTCTCTGGGTCTTCCCCCCACCCTCTCCCTGCAGCACAACAGTGGGTGGAAGTGGGGGTGGGTTTGGGGGGTTACACATAGTAACACTTTTTTCCTGATACACAGCCATGCCACAGGTTGATGTAATGATTAAAGAAACCACAGATGTAAAACCGCCTAAAATCTGGAGCAAACTCAATAAATGTACATTTCCTTTCCCCTCCCCCTGACGCAAAGATCAGATGCGTCTGAAAGGGTTTCAAAGTGTAGTGCACGATGGCAGCATCTTCTGATAAGAGCTGATCTGACGCTGAGTTAAGAGGTGGCAAAGAAATGGACCAACCCAGCTGGGACTGGGGGCACTTGTCCTTATCTGGGCCAACCACCAGGGTGGGATGAGGTCTGCATTGGAAGGGATGGAGGTGGTGGGGAAGCAGGGGTGGTCTAGGACTAAAAGGGTGAAGAAGGGGGTGAACGACCTCAGGGAGGGTGGGGATGAGACACTGATTTGCAAGCCAAAGGAACCTGTCCTTATTTGTGGCTGGGAAACAGCCTGGTCGAGCTGATTTGGTCTCCTTTTTTTTTTTGTGACCAGTAAGGGGATCGCAACCCCTGGCTTGGTGTCGCCCGCACCGCGCTCAGCCAGTGAGTGCACTGGCCACTCCTATAGGATCTGAACCTGTGGTGGGAGCGTTGCTGTGCTCCCAGCGCCGCACTCTCCCGAGTGCGCCACGGGCCGGCTCCTCTTGTAAGTCTACTAAAATCAGTACGTATATGACTAGTCCCTCTTTTTCTAGCATTTGCCCTAAAGACACAACAGAGCAAACCCAGAAGGAAGGAAAGAAGGTAGAGCTTTCACCAGCCTGGATTCTTTCTCCATGAAGAAAATAAAATCATGGAGCACCTCAAGGTTTCAGTGAGTGTTTCTGTTATGAGCTCAGTTGTGTCCCCTCCCAAATTCATTTGGTGAAGTCCTAACCTCCAGTACCTCAGAATGTGACCACGTTAGAGATATGATCTTTAAAAAGGTAATTAAGGTAAAATAAGGTCACAAGGGTGGGCCCTAACCCAGTATGACCGGTGTCCTTATAAAAAGGGAAATTCGGACATAGAAACACGCATGGAAAGAGAACGCCATGTGAGCATGAAGACGCCGGTCTACAAGCCAAGCAGAGAGGCCTGAGAAGAAACCAGACCTGCCGACACCTGACCTTGGACTTCCCGTCTGTCTCCAGTCTGGTGTTTAAGCCCTGCTGTCTGTGGCGCCTTGTTATGGCAGCCCTAGCAAATGCTGGGGCTCAGGAAACAATACCCCCAAACATGGTGACGTGGCATGATAACTGCTTTTTGGGGGTGGAAGGGGGTAGGCCTGTAGGGGGACCTGAATCATGCTAAGTACTTTGAATTAAAGAACATTAAAAGGTCTCAGAAATAAGCCTCAGAACCAAGGTCTCTCTCTGATCTTCCCCTGCCCCCACCTCTCTGATCCTCTTTTCTCTTGGAAGCACCAAGGGGTAGGCCTGTAGGGGGACCTGAATCATGCTAAGTACTTTGAATTAAAGAACATTAAAAGATCTCAGAAATAAGCCTCAGAACCAAGGTCTCTCTCTGATCTTCCCCTGCCCCCACCTCTCTGATCCTCTTCTCTCTTGGAAGCACCAGTCTCTGATCCTCTTTTCTCTTGGAAGCACCAAGGACTTTCTTTGGAATTTCCTTTTCTGACCAGGTCAGCTTCTTTCCAAAAGAAATGCAACTGTCTTAAGACCCCTCCCAGGTTAATGAGAAATTGGTGAAGAGCCAGAAACAAAGGATTACATTGTGTAATATTAAATATACTAATTATCCTGATTCGAGCATCACATACAGCACACAGGTATTGATATTCAATGCTGCGCCCACATACATGTACAATCAATTATATTTCAATTTTAAAAAAAGACCCTCTCCCTAGGAATCTCATCAAATAACCAGGAAAGATTAACCACCAGAGAAGAGAAGAGCCTGGGAGTCGGCACCATGTCCAGACAGACCTTTCCTCTATCCTTCTAAGGGCAGCTTTGGGAGATTACCTGGGAGACATGATCTGCATAATAAGACAACTTTTTTCACAGTAAAGTTCCACCCCTCACCTTCCAGCCTCCTTCCCCAGAGCTCAGAGGAACTTTGTCTCAGGCCATTGTTCTCTGGGTCATTCATTTCCCTGGAAATGATTTACTTCTACAGCCCGCATCTCCCCTTCCCCTATGAAGAAAAGTACATAAGCATCTGACCTTCCTGGGCAATTCGGACATAGAAACACGCATGGAAAGAGAACGCCATGTGAGCATGAAGACGCCGGTCTACAAGCCAAGCAGAGAGGCCTGAGAAGAAACCAGACCTGCCGACACCTGACCTTGGACTTCCCGTCTGTCTCCAGTCTGGTGTTTAAGCCCTGCTGTCTGTGGCGCCTTGTTATGGCAGCCCTAGCAAATGCTGGGGCTCAGGAAACAATACCCCCAAACATGGTGACGTGGCATGATAACTGCTTTTTGGGGGTGGAAGGGGGTAGGCCTGTAGGGGGACCTGAATCATGCTAAGTACTTTGAATTAAAGAACATTAAAAGGTCTCAGAAATAAGCCTCAGAACCAAGGTCTCTCTCTGATCTTCCCCTGCCCCCACCTCTCTGATCCTCTTTTCTCTTGGAAGCACCAAGGACTTTCTTTGGAATTTCCTTTTCTGACCAGGTCAGCTTCTTTCCAAAAGAAATGCAACTGTCTTAAGACCCCTCCCAGGTTAATGAGAAATTGGTGAAGAGCCAGAAACAAAGGATTACATTGTGTAATATTAAATATACTAATTATCCTGATTCGAGCATCACATACAGCACACAGGTATTGATATTCAATGCTGCACCCCACATACATGTACAATCAATTATATTTCAATTTTAAAAAAAGACCCTCTCCCTAGGAATCTCATCAAATAACCAGGAAAGATTAACCACCAGAGAAGAAAAGAGCCTGGGAGTCGGCACCATGTCCAGACAGACCTTTCCTCTATCCTTCTAAGGGCAGCTTTGGGAGATTACCTGGGAGACATGATCTGCATAATAAGACAACTTTTTTCACAGTAAAGTTCCACCCCTCACCTTCCAGCCTCCTTCCCCAGAGCTCAGAGGAACTTTGTCTCAGGCCATTGTTCTCTGGGTCATTCATTTCCCTGAAAATGATTTACTTCTACAGCCCGCATCTCCCCTTCCCCTATGAAGAAAAGTACATAAGCATCTGACCTTCCTGGGTTATTGAGTAATCATTCTTCTGCTTATACACAGTAAACGAATTTGTAAGCCTTCTTCTCCTANTATTGAGTAATCATTCTTCTGCTTATACACAGTAAACGAATTTGTAAGCCTTCTTCTCCTATTAATCTGTCTATTTTCAGTCATTTCAGCAAAGCTTCAGAGAAAGCAAAGGGCAGCTTTCTCTGTTCCTACACAAACTAATACAGTTCCTGTTTCCTTGCCTGGAGACCACTGGCTCCAGGGCAAATGTCCCCAGCTCCTCTTTCAGTGTGTGCTTTGTCATCCCTGCCAGTCAACTTCTCTGTAGTGACACTAATAAAAGAACAAGGGGCCAGCAGGGTGTGCTCTGGGTACCCCTGACCCCAGGGACCTGAGACAGACCAGGAGAGTCGGGGTGGGCACAGCCACGGGGAGGGGATGCACCTGTCATACAGCGCACCTGTGGGAAACAGGCCCCTGGCAGGTGATATCTCGCTCTATTTGGATGAGACCTGCTGTGCTTGCGGGGCTGGGAGAGAGGCCCTCAGTTCATAGAGTTTTCAGGCAGTTGAAGCCTGGAAAAGGGCCGTTTTCCTGGAACCAGCTTGGCAGGCTGAGGCTCTTGCAACCCTCCCTGCTCTGCAGGAGGCAGGGGCCCATGGAGGAAGCAGCTCCCTTGGGCAGGAGGAGAACCTGGTGCCTTCCAGAGGCGGGGGAGGGTGTGAGAATGTGTGTAGGCTCTACTTCTCTGCATGTAAAGCAAGTTAAGTCTGACTTAGAGGCCTAACGTGTACTTTTAGTCACTGTTCAAGTCCCCCAACCCTCTCCTCAGGGTTGGGCAAGAGCAAGGAAGCTCGTGGAGTACCAGGGAACAGGGCTGAGGCTGCGTCCCAGGTCCTGGGACTGCCCCTGACATGCTCATTAGCCCATGAATGGGGACCCTCTAAGGGCGGCTCTGCTACTTCCCGGCCACATGGGACCGGGGCCTCTAGTGGATGCTGGGAGCTGCGAGCTCTGAGCTCTGAGGTCCCACCCTGCCCTCATGACAGCCTCTCACCCCCTCTTCCTTCCCAGCCTGGGGAGTTAACTAACGCTCGTGCTCCTGCTCTCTTGAGCACAAGGTAAAGGCAAGCAGGCTGCCTGCTGGAAGGCGGGGGTGACAAATGCAAACACACGTCTCAGCAGTCATTCCCCACACCTGTCACACACGGCTTTGTCTCCTGGCCCTCGTCTTGGGCTGAGAAAGCCTCGGGGCCCGACCCCAGCCCAGCAGTCCTGGAGGTGCCTTCAAGGCCACCCGATTGCACTCCCCGAATGCG
>NW_007735253.1:2232-26594 GCF_000696425.1 Galeopterus variegatus | reverse complement strand
ACCCCAGCCCAGCAGTCCTGGAGGTGCCTTCAAGGCCACCCGATTGCACTCCCCGAATGCGTGTACCATGCCTTGCTCATCATCACAGCTACCATTTATTGAGGGCATTTCCTGTGTTATGTGGGTTTACATCAATTATCTTCAACCCTCACAACACTGAAGGTGGGTGTTATTACCATCATATAACAGATGGGAAAACCGAGGTGCAGGAAGGCGACTTGCTCAAGCCCTCACAGCAGATGGCTGCTGAAAGTGGGATTTGAGCCCAGATCTATGGGGTTCTAAAGCCACCCCTGTTGGGACCCAGCCGTGCCTGCTCCTGACAAGTGCTCAGCCCATTTCTTCCAACATAGCCGGAGAAATCCTGCTGGAGAAAGGCAGCAACTGGTTTAAAGAGAAGCCCATTCACATAATTTCCAGGAATCCCATCTCCCATTGGGAAGGACACCTCTTTGATTTCCGTTCCGAGGGCCTGACACATGCCCGAGGCCTGAGGCAGCAGCTGTGTCTGCTGAGATCAGCTGGAGAGTGATGAAGCGCCTTCAGGGCCATGTCTCTTCTCCCCCAAACCTTCTGGGATTCAGGTTTGCAACTCCAGAGGCTGGGGAGAGTCTCTGTGCAGATCACATCACTGGCCACATCTGTCTTAGAAGACCAGCTCTAGACAGCTCCAGAACCTGAAGCGCTCTCTTTACAGCACCATATAGCTTGGGTGGGGGTCGGGAGGCCTATGAATATGTCTGAGTGTTTGCGTGTGTAAATGTGAGTGTGTGCGGGCGAATGTCAGCCCATGTGCCTGGCTGCAGTACCCTGATGATTTAGCAGGGACATTGCTCAGCCACAGGAGTCCTGGGCAAACCTGCAGCTCAGGTGGACGCCCCGGCACGGAAGTCAGAGGGCTTCGGAGTTGCTCTTTCAGGCCTTCCTTGTACTCTGTGTCCTCTGGTGCCACCCTCTCTGAAGTCGTCATTACTCACTAGGTATATTGCACAGAGAGGAAAAGTAGGTCGAGGATTAAAAAAGAAAAACAAAAAGACCATGTCTGGGAGAAGCGCAAGTATTGCATAAAGCTATTTTGAACGTGCATGGGTGTTTAAAGGGGGAAATGTTGTGTCGGGATGGCTGCTGTCACGGCTGACTTCCAAGTGAGTGCCAGTGCCTGAGCTTTTCATGCATGAAACCCATGAGCTCAGAATTCCATTTTGAAATGGTAATTGTGCCCAGTGGGATGAGAAGCCTCTAANCATGAGCTCAGAATTCCATTTTGAAATGGTAATTGTGCCCAGTGGGATGAGAAGCCTCTAAGTCCAGCTTCTCTATACAATACAGGCCACCTTGAGGATCCTCAGTTGAACAGGAACAAGGGAAGCCTGAGACCTCTCTGTAAACAGACAGAAAGGACAAGAGGAAAATGCTGGTCTGACTCCCAGGCCGCTGGGCAGGCTATGTCCTGGGGGGCTCAGAGAGTCCAGCTCCATAAAGAAACACCCTAGCTGGCTGCTCTCACCCATGTCTGCAGGTGCTAGAAGCTTTGCTGCAGATCTGAGTGTATTTAGGGAGAAGAAAATGTGTGGAAGAATCAAGGCGAGGTGACTGGCCTGGGTGGGCTGACTAGATTCAAGGCGTCCTGGAGGAAGAGGCCAAGGCGTTCACAGCAGGTGGAAAGCGGTGGGGAGTTTGACCATGTGCCTGGCTGCAGTACCCTGATGATTTAGCAGGGACATTGCTCAGCCACAGGAGTCCTGGGCAAACCTGCAGCTCAGGTGGACGCCCCGGCACGGAAGTCAGAGGGCTTCGGAGTTGCTCTTTCAGGCCTTCCTTGTACTCTGTGTCCTCTGGTGCCACCCTCTCTGAAGTCGTCATTACTCACTAGGTATATTGCACAGAGAGGAAAAGTAGGTCGAGGATTAAAAAAGAAAAACAAAAAGACCGTGTCTGGGAGAAGCGCAAGTATTGCGTAAAGCTATTTTGAACGTGCATGGGTGTTTAAAGGGGGAAATGTTGTGTCGGGATGGCTGCTGTCACGGCTGACTTCCAAGTGAGTGCCAGTGCCTGAGCTTTTCATGCATGAAACCCATGAGCTCAGAATTCCATTTTGAAATGGTAATTGTGCCCAGTGGGATGAGAAGCCTCTAAGTCCAGCTTCTCTATACAATACAGGCCACCTTGAGGATCCTCAGTTGAACAGGAACAAGGGAAGCCTGAGACCTCTCTATAAACAGACAGAAAGGACAAGAGGAAAATGCTGGTCTGACTCCCAGGCCGCTGGGCAGGCTATGTCCTGGGGGGCTCAGAGAGTCCAGCTCCATAAAGAAACACCCTAGCTGGCTGCTCTCACCCATGTCTGCAGGTGCTAGAAGCTTTGCTGCAGATCTGAGTGTATTTAGGGAGAAGAAAATGTGTGGAAGAATCAAGGCGAGGTGACTGGCCTGGGTGGGCTGACTAGATTCAAGGCGTCCTGGAGGAAGAGGCCAAGGCGTTCACAGCAGGTGGAAAGCGGTGGGGAGTTTGACACACCCATGCCTCCGGGAGTCTGCCATGACAGTGAGCCTGCCCCCAGGCTGTCCCTGGTGGGGAGGTGCTGTGGCTACTGGGACCCTTGCCCTCCAGGCGGTGACCGGCCAGGCTTCTTGATGCTGGGCTATTGTGAAGGTGCCCAGGGGGTGACAGGTGTACAGGCAGTATCTCATGCAGTCTTGTTTCACAAGTCTCTTTCACAGTTTGGAAGAGAAAGAGAGAGAGCCAGACCGGTTCCTTGCCTGGAATATGCTTCCCTGGAAAGCAGCCTGGGTTGTCTCACACATCCTTCATGAACAACCAGGTGCTCCTGTTGGGAGCACGACAGTAGTTGGCCATCACTGTGGCATTTGGCTAAGAAAGCAGTACTCTTGCTTTTCTGGAAACTTCCATACAACACAATTCCATATGGAAAGCATTTCACAATTACGGACTGTGACTTTGATCAAGAAGTAAACATCGAATAAGACGTGCTTAAGCACGTGCTTAAAGGCCAAGATACCCCTGAATCTCTAATCATTTTAAATAGTGAAAGTGTATGAAAACGCTTACAATGTTACAGCTAACACGTATCTTAGAGATGACTTAATGTCCTTTTTCAAACGAAGAACAAGATCCAGAAATATTTACAATAACCCATCTTGTTGGTGCTGAGCTGAGAATACAACCCATATTTCCAAATAATCTAAACACCCTCCACTTCCCCTCACTTTAAAAAAGTCCTTGAGAAGGGGTATTTGCAAACTGTTTGCTGGTTTGTTGCAATGGCTTATAAAGAGTTCTCATTGCATAAAATAGAATTCTACTCTATCCATGTTGACCTACCTAAAATTAATGTGTGCACCATAAACCCACCCTCTGAACTTGTAGAAATGAGCATTGTCTTTCCTTCTTAGTATTTACTTACTAGGCTTTGGGGAGATGGTTTGGATAGCCAACATCTCTTAAAATTGCTGTTTGGGGAAAGTGAATTGGTGATTTATTTTTCTCTCAACTAATGTACCTTTAACAGGCAGTGACCTTCAAAATCATCCCAGAGATGATTCCTTTCTAAAAGCAGCTGATGAATTCTTTAAGCATTGGTAGTAACTGACTGCTGAGACGAGAACCCTGATAGTTCGGTGGGGAAGACGAGCCGGAGCATGGAGCAATCTGTGTGGTAACTCCAGTGGCAGTGGGCTCAGGGCTGCACGGTGCTGGCACTTGCCGACAGCAGCGAGGGGAGCTGGACTGATAACCAGGGGGCAGAGTCAGGCAGAGCCTGGGAAGATGACTGCAGGTGACTGAGGGGGCTGCAGAGGCATGCTTGTGTGGAGTTTAATGCAAAGCTTGTAGTCTTTTCCTGCTCCTTCTCTCCCACAGTTGCATGAGCTCCTCCTCAGTTCTTACAAAGAAATGCCTGTGATTTCCAAGTGTCATTCCCTCCTGTCTTTACATACTGGAAAGCTTGCATTGCTACTGAGGTAGCCTTAACTAGAGGGGACCTCTAAATCCTCAATCTGCTTCACTCTGCCTCCCCCCTCACCACTCCATCAGAACTGCCCCAGCCAATGAGCACTGTCTAGCCTAATCCGATGGGAATTTTTCAGTGTTCTTCCTACATGACTTCTCAATAGCCTCTGGCATGGCCAGCCACTGCCTCCTTCTTGAAACACTTTTCTCTCTTGCTTCTGGGACACTCCCTCCCAGCACTTCCACCATTCTGTTTCTCTGTCTCTGCTGCCAGCATCTCCTCCACTATACAGTGCTTACATGTTGGGGGGGGGGGGGGTTGGCCCATGGCTGCCTCCTTCGCTGGCCTGGTTGCAGTGTGGCGGGTGGTGCATGGCTGAGGCCCGCAGGTCCCCCTCCACTCCTGCTCGGGAGCCCAAGGGGATTTTTTTTTTTCCTTTTTGTCTTTTTTACTGACCGGTAACGGGATCGCAACCCTCAGTGTTGCGCCCGTACCAGGGACCGGCAACGGGATCGCAACCCTCGGTGCTGCACCCGCACCTCGCTCAGCCAGTGAGCGGGAACCGGTCTCCACATGGGATCCGAACCCTTGGCGGGAGCACCGCCACACTCCCAAGCAGCGCACTCTCCAGCGCGCCACCGGGCCGGCCCACCCCAAGGGGATTTTAAAGTAGCCATCATAAAAATGCTTTAATAATCAATTACAAATCCTCTTGAAATGAATGAAAAATTGAAAAATCTGAGCAAAGAAATGCAAGTTATAAAAAAGAACCAAATGAAAATATAGAACTGAAAAAAATATAATGACGGGAATAAAAATAAAAATAACATATCATATGGGCTCCATAGTAGAGTGAGATGACAGAGGATATTATCAGGGAAGTTGGGGGCAGACAATAGAATTCACCCAATGTGAAAAACAGAGAAAATAGACCAGAACCAAAACAAAACCCCTAGAGACTCAGAGACCTGTGGGACATAAGAAAGGTCCAACATTCACAGCATTGGAGCTCCAGAAGGAGAAGGGAAAGAGGGAAAGAGGGAGAAATGAACTAATTCTTTGAAAACTGCAAGCTACCAAGTCAACCAAGAGGAAACAGACAACCAGAATAACCCTATGACCATCAAAGAAACGGAATTAGTAATTAAAGGCTCCTAAAAAAAGTAAATCTCTAGGCGCACATGGTTTCACTGGAAAATTCTATCAAACATTTAAGGAAGAATTAACATCAATTTTACACAATCTCCTTCCAGTAAGTACAACAACCAGAATAACCCTATGACCATCAAAGAAACGGAATTAGTAATTAAAGGCTCCTAAAAAAGTAAATCTCTAGGCGCACATGGTTTCACTGGAAAATTCTATCAAACATTTAAAGAAGAATTAACATCAATTTTACACAATCTCCTTCCAGTAAGTACATCAGCAGAGGACGTTTCTCAATTCATTTTATGAATATCATCACCCTAATATAAAAACCAGAAAAAGACAGTACAAGGAAACTACAGACCAATAACTCTCATGAAGTTAAATGTTAAAATTCTTCACGGGGTGTTCACAAATCTCATCCAAAATGTGTAATTTATACAACATAGACAAGCGAGATTTCTTGCAAGTATGCAAGGCTGGTTCAACGTTCAAAACATCATTTAATGTTAGGCATCACATCAGTAAGGTAAAGTAGAAATATCATACAAGCATATCAACCGACACAAAAAAGCATTTGACAAAATCCAACACCATTCCTAATAAAAATCTCAGCAAGTTAGGAATACGGCATCACATCAGTAAGGTAAAGTAGAAATATCATACAAGCATATCAACCGACACAAAAAAGCGTTTGACAAAATCCAACACCATTCCTAATAAAAATCTCAACAAGTTAGGAATACAGGGAAATGACCACAACTTGATAAAGACTACCTACAAAAAAATTACAACTAATATCCTACTTAATGGGAAAGATGGAATGCTTTCATTCTAAGATCAGGAACAAGGTAAAGTCCATTCTTACCTCTCTCATTCAACATAGTACTGGAAGCTATAACCAAGTAAGACAGGCTAAAATGAGAAACAAAAGGCACACATATAGGAAATGAAGAGATAAAACTCTCTAAATGTCCAGGGTTCGATTCTCTGCACTGGCCAGCCATTAAAAAAAAAAAAAGAAAGAAATGAAAAGAAAAAAAAAAGAAATAAATCTATCCATAATTATAGATGATATGATTATCTCTGTAGAAAATCCTCAGGAATCTGTGAAAAAATTTCTAGAACTAATAAGTGTATTTAGCAATGTCACAGGTTACAAGATCAATAACAAAAATGAATTGCTTTTCTATATACAAACCACGAAAATGTGGAAACTGCAATAAAAAATATACAATACCATTTATAATCACTCCAAAGAAAATGAAATACTTTGGTACATACTTAACAAAACATGTACAGGACCTCCATGCTGAAAATTACGGGGAACCATATTGTGTTCATAGATGAGAAGGTTCAACATAATGAATATGTCAATTCTCCCTAAAGTGATTTGTCATAGGTTTTTAAGCAATTGCTATCAAAATTCCAGCAAGGTTTTCTGAAGATGTGGACAATCTTATTGTAAAAGTTGGGCAGTAAAGCACAGGCCCTAGAATAGCTTAAACAATCCTAACGAAGAATTATAAAGTGGAAGGAATTATTCCACCCATTACTGAGACCTGTATAGAACTGTAATAATCAAGACAGCATTGTACTGACAGAGGGGTAGACCTAGATCAATGGAACAATAACAAAGTCTGAAACAGACCCACACAAATATGCCCAACCAATTCTGATGAAGAGAAAAGGCAATTCAACAGGAGGGGACGCTGGAGCTGTGGGACGTGTGTAAGGCCAAAAAAAAAAAATGAACCACAACCTAAACCTCCACCTTATGCAAAGTTAACTCAAAATGAATTACAGACTTAAAAAAATGCACAAAACTCAACAGTAAATACTGAACAATCCAATTAGAAAATGAGCAAAAGGCATGCAGACATTTCACCTAAGAGGATATGCACACGGCAAATACGCACATGAAAAGATGCTCAGTGTCGTGATCCATTAGAGAAATTCAAGTTAGAACCACAATGAGATTTCACTACACACAAATCATAATGACTAAAATAAAAAATAGTGACAACTCCAAAAGCTAGCAAGGATGAGGAGAAACAAATCACTCACACATCGTTGGTGGGAGTGTGAAATGGAGCAGCCACTCGGGAGAACAGTTTGCCAGTTTCTTACACACCTATCCGTATAACTACCACATGATACAGGAATTGTGCTCTCATCTTTTATCCCAGAGAAATGAAAACTTATGTTTACACAATAACCTGAATGCGAATGTTCATAGCAGCTTTAGTTGTTATAGCCAAAAACAGGACTTTGCACAGATGTGTTTCCGGGGGTGACTGGTTAAACAAACCGTGGTGTAAATACTGACCAGGAGCAAACTACAGGCACTCACAGCTCACATGAATCTCCGGGGACTTGTGCTGAGTGAGAAAAGGCCAGCCTCGAAAGGTTGCATACTGTATGGCGCCGTTTACACACCGTTTGGAGGACAAACTAGTGGCTTCCAGGGGTTAAGGGTGGAGGTGGGACACGAGGAAGGTGGGTGTGGTTCCAAAAGGGTGATGTGAGCGACCCTCGTGGTGCTGAAAGAGGTGCTATCTTGACGGTGGTGGACACATGAACCCACTTAGGTGATGAGATCGTACGAGTCCTCATACACACGCGTGTGCGTGCACACACACAAGGACAAGGAAACTAGAATAAACTAGAATAAACCAGTGGGCTGTATCAATGCTGGTGTCCTGGTTGGGATATTATACTACAGTTTTGCAAATTGCTACCACTGGGGAAGCTGAGCCAAGCGTACAAGAGATCAGAGTTCTCAACAGGACCAACGTTTTCTCAAGGTCAAGGATGTCTGCTTTGGTATTTGGTTTCTCTATACCCAGCACAGAGCCCTTCATATCATAGATTCTCAATGAAGTGTGGAATTCCCATATTGTAACTGATGACACCGCCTGATGAAGGAGGCGTGAACGGTATCAGGATGTTTATCCACAGATGCCTGGAAGAGTTTCAGTTATTTGGTATTTACGTTTTCCAAGGGCAACCTCACACATGAAGACCACTGGCGCATGCTCTCCACACGTGCTTGGCATTTGTCACACACACACCACACACACAAGTGCGCAGACTGCACTGTTATTTTGGTACCACTGGAGGCCTGAGGGATGGTTCTCATGGCAACCATCAAAGAGACACTTCCGTGGGCACTTGTAACATCACAGGACGTGACTCACAGCTGCCACGAGTGTGCTTCTTTCTCATGTTTATCCTTTGGATTATTAGGAAGCACACTGTGGTTACAGTTGGATAAGTGATCCATGTTGTTTAGTCTCAAAAGGTCCTGTACTGGGCCCATCTAGAACTCTAGATGAGAAATGAATACATTCAGGGCCGGCCCGGTGGTGCACTGGATAGTGCGCCGCTTGGGAAGCGCGGCGGCGCTCCCGTCCGAGGGTTCGGATCCCACATACAGACCGGCTCCCGCTCGCTGGCTGAGCGAGGCGCGGGAGCAACGCCGAGGCTTGCGATCCCGTTGCCGGTCCCCGGTCCGGTACGGGGGCAACACTGAGGGTTGCGATCCGTTGCCGGACACGGAAAAAAGACAAAAAGACAAAAAAAAAAAAAAAGAAATGAATACATTCAATTTAATCAAACCAGTGTTCAGCATTTTCTGTATATGAGTACAAGGCACTAAACGGGGATTTCTAGGGGACACAGATGAATAAATAATGGTTCCTGCTCTCAGGCAGCTGACAATGTCACATGGAGGGTCTTTGTGCCAGTTCTGTTCCAAAGCCTGGCTTGGGTATGAGCTATTAGTGAGCACTGATACGACACCTTGGGACTGTGGGGGAGATGACTTCCTGGCTAGTACCCACTGTAGGAGAGATACAGAAGAGTTACTCAAAGACCCGTGGGCTACAGTGCCTAAGTGCATGCTGGCCAGGTCAGCTGTCCAGTCTGAATCCTGGCTTCGCCATTTACCAGCAGGTCATCTTGGGCCAGTTCCCCATCTTTAGAACCAGGAAACTACTATCCACCACTCAGGGCTGGTGTGGGGAATGCAAGGTGACGCGTGTGACCTACTTAGCACAGAGCCCACATATATAGTAAGCACTTCACAAGTGTTGGCAATTATTTTTTGAGCTGGTAGGAGAAAAAAAGAAAGGTGGATAAAACAGGGGGCCTCTTCTTGAGCTGCTTACAGGGCAGCCAGATTGGTCTGGACCTCACACAGGAGGCTGCAAGGAGCCACCAACAGATGCCCCGTGGTCATTGCAGGCTGGGCACACTGGCTGATGGCCTCAGTTTTCCTCACTGTGTTCATCTCCTTGTCATTGGTTCATCATTGCCCTTGGCTGTTTGCATTAGCAGAAGCAGCCCTTCTGTAGGATATTTTGCTCCCCTGGTCCTCCACGACAGATGTGGTCCCAGGAGAGGGACCACATAGATCCATCATTATCACAACCCCCGTCACGCACACACAACAGCTTGCTTATTGCTCACTGCTTTCGGAGTGAGAACAATTTCATTGCAGTTGCTGTCTCTTATCTTGAAGAAGGATCCCCATTTCCTGCAGGGTGGGGTCGGGGCCTGGGAGGCAGAGAGATTGCATCTTGCAGCTCAAAAGCATCATTTTCCTGCTTGCTTTGAGTCAGCTTTGTGGAGGACTGTGTCACAGAAATGTGCCTTCTGTGAATCCACTTGTCCTGTGGTCCAAACCCTCTCTGTGCCCAGTAGCCCCAACTCTGACCCTGGCACTTGGCAGAACCTGATCAGTGTTCAGTTTCAGTGTCCCTCGGGTATTCAGTCATCCTTTGCACAACTATATGGGGGGACAGAATAAATCATAGCTTAAAATATGAGGTGAAAACTTCTAGAATCATTGGTTTGAAGTCCTAGGAAATTTTGTCTAAACATAGTAATGATGAATTATTTTTTCAGAAAGAGTAATTAATAATGCAGAGGAAAGGCACGCCATGTATTTACTTTCTTTTCTACTGTGATGTGCAGGGATCCTGGTGTGGGTACGGTGGGGTCCGAGGCCCTCACAAAGCCTGCCCTGGGAAGTAGCTGCACGTAAGACAGGTGTGAGGAAACGGAACCTTAAGTTTTGCAACCTGAAATCTAGAAAGGGGCTGAAGCCGTGTAAGTGAGCATAAGAAAAAGGATAGCTACCCGGGCAAATCTCCAAGATATCTGCCCACGAAACTTGGAGGTCAGGGCGAGAGGATTGCCGCTGTGGGCCAGGACTGCAGAGAGGGGCATCCCTGCTTCCCCAGGGAAGGCTTCAGCATGTGGTGGCAAAGGGGTCAGGTAGGCTCAGAGCCAAGCCAGCTGTGACCCTTGGGCTCTTCTCTGCAAGTCAGGAGCTTGCAGGAGGAGAGCCCAGGTCCCATCCTGCCCCTTGCCCATCCTGGGGATGTACTGTCTCGAGGCACAGGGTTTGAGGCCCACAGAGCATTTTCTCCAGGTTGGAAGGGAGAGTCCTGGTTTGGAGAGAGCAGCTTCTTTTCCTTTTTAGCCTAAGTCTCCAGGTCTAGAGACCCTGCTGCTGATCAGAAAGTGTTCCCAGGAGCATCAAAGTAGAGGCTAGGACTATCGCCTGGACACCACATGGGGCCTCCCTGTTCCTGAACAGACTCTGGGCTGGTGATGCGCCCAGGAGTCCTCCCCCCAGTGACAAGCTCTCTAGCACCTGGGGCACTGCCTGCCTTTCTCAACCTGTCCTGGAAAAATCACCAAAATGACTTACATTGTTTTAGTCCAAACCCCATTGTGGATCCTTAAAATCCCAGTTTGTCAAAAGAAAGAAAGAGAAATCCATGCTCCTGGAGTTGGCCAGGAGCTGATGGGGTAAGGGTGATGCCTGCTCTGCCCTCTAGCAACACAGGACACATAGGGGGACTGAAAAGAGGCACAGACAGACCAGAAGGTGGCCAGGACGGTGAAGGTGCATGAGACACCACTAGTGCAGCGGGGCACCGAGACGGCAGAGGGGCCGGTGAACTGGCAGAACTCACGGGAGTTGGGTGCCTGTGAATACCTCCAAGGGCAGGTGCTGGTCCAACAGGAAGCCAGCTAGAGGTTGTGGAACAGGTGTCAGTGTCACCTAAGTGGCCTTGATCCCCTGTTGGCGGTTCCCATAGGCCTAGATTGGGAAGGCTGTGCATGCACATAGACGCAGGCTCGGAAGACTCACACACGGAATGTGAGAAAGGAGGGGGGAGAGCCAGGCCCAGCAGATCAGCTGAGTCTACTCTGGGGTGGACAGAGCCTGCAGGTCCCCCACCCCGAAGCTTTGGCAGGATGGATGGTCGTGGAACCCACTCACCCTGGGCTCCCACCCCACCTGGAGTTTGGGGAGCTGGACGTTCAGGCTCTGTCAAGCATTCTGGGGGAGGCTGCCTGCTCTGAGCAGGGGCTTGAGTGGCGTAAACCTCCAGGCACCCTGGCTACTCTGAAAGGCTGCATTAAGCCTTGACTCATCCGTGTGTTCTCCAGTAAGCTCCAAGCAATGTGCACAGACCCTAGCAAGGGGGCGAGCCCTCCAAATTTGTGCACCCAAACACTTGTTCTCTTGTTCTGTGTGGCCGACGTCTGCAGTGTGTCACTCCAGAGGGGACCTTCCCACCCCACCTTTTGCTCTTCCTGCATCTGTGTTTCAAGAAGGCTTTCCTCGGGTTTTCCTAGGGCTGGCTTGCTCCCTGGGATGCAGCGGTGTCACACCCAGCCTGCTCATCCAGGGTTTCCAGCAGCTGCTGCCCTGGCTTGGGAGTGTGAGCCTCACAGGGGTCAGATGAACTTCCTTCCTGTTCAGGTTTGCCCGGGTGACCCGCTGACCTACTTTTCAGTCCTGCTCAGCATAACTCAGCATCCTTGCAGGCTGAAGTGCCCTCCTCCCCGGATCTGTGATGCTCAGATTCTGTGACAGGAAGCATGAGGGCGACGACCCTGCAGATAAAAATATAATGCCCTGAGGTGCTCACGGCCCGGAGGCTGGCTCTGCGTAATTGCACAAGTGTCACTCATTGCAGGAGGTGTGATGAATTTATCTTCATTTTTCCCCCGCTTACAGTTCTGCACTCTCTCATGCATGTTCATGAGGTTTCCGTCCCCTTATCCTATTTTCATATATAAATGAGAACAAACTGGCTCATTTACCCTGAGACTCTCAGCTTGATAGAGATTGAAAAAGTGCATGTGTGTGATATTTGTTTTGCCTCAAAGGGTTGGGAGGTCTGGATTGAATGCATCATTCAAAAAGAAAGAAAGCTGCAGAATGTCTTCAATCATCTGCACAAAACAGAGCCTGAAATTGCTGAGGAGAAAGCTCGTTGATAAAACAACAATCACAGACAAAGTCACATCGGCGTGACAGTCTGTTGCAAATGTCACAATGTCATGTATCATTTATTCCTTCACAGAGAACTGCAACCAGTTGTGGCATGACTCTCTCCTGACTGTGTCAACAGGTTTGGAGGGAGAAGTCAACCGCCAGCCTCGGATGGGGACATGCCGACAGGGTTGGACTCCCCTGGAGTGGACCTGGGTCAGGGAGGAGCAGAGGTGAGGGAGGGAGAAAGTGGGGCCGGCCACCTTGATTCCTCCCTGTGGGAGGACGTGAAAGGCAGGAGCCCAAGTAGAGAGGACCCTGGGGACATTCTCTCCTTTAATTTATTGTCCTCTTTCATTTATACGAGTAATGCACAGACACCTGACACAGGAGCGGGAAGAGGATGCTCCCTTGACCCTGCCTCCAATCCCAATCCCTGACCCTCTGGTTTGTATCCTTCCAGAACTCTCCATGCATTCAGTGTCTGTGCATCCACATCTGCGTCTATAGTTTACTTGTGGGGCACCTGCAGCTTCTGTCTCTGGGTGAGGCTTTCGGGCCCCGATCTCCAGACTGTCCCTCCTCAGGCTCTCCGCCTCCCCTGCAGGGTCCTCCTCCTGTGAGTGATCTCTAAAGGACAGGGGTCCCCGGCTCGGCCTGGGGCCACTCACTCCCCTTCCCACATGGGTTCTTCCAGTCCTGGGGCTCTATATAACGTTGGGAAGACCACAGCTCTCAAACACGTTCCTGCAGTCGCCCGCCTGACACCCCCACCTGGACTGACAGGCCTGCAAACCGATCCAAAGCAGAGCCCCTGACTTTGTCCCTGCCAGACCCGCTCCTCCCCTGGCCTTCCCACCTCAGCAAGTGCTCCGCCACTGACAGGCCTAATGCCCGGGAATCCTCCTTCCTTCCCACCATCTGAACAGTCAACAACTCCTGGGGCTCTATCTTCAAACTCCAGGACCTGCTGGATTCTCACTATCCAGCCGCCCTCGAGGATTCCAACCACAGTCACGCCTCACCTGAGCAACTGCCGTCCCTGCTCCAAGTGCCCCATAAGTGATTCTTTTCAGAGTAGACAGACTGAGTTTTAAACATGAAAAGAAATCATATTATCCACCCCTCCTGCTCAAAACTCTCCAATAGCTCCCTGACTTCCTCGGGACAAGACCCCGCAACCCTGTGTGGCCCTCCCACCCCGTCCCAGGGAGGGGCTGTGTTTCGTCCATGGTGGGATCCCCAGCACACAGCAGATTCGTGTGTGTGTGTGTGTGTTCGTGGAAAAACAGAATTAAAAGATAATATGAATATTTCCACGCACTTATATATGTTTGTTAATTAAATGAATTAATTTTTACTTTACTTTTCAAACTTAATCCTGGAGATTTTTCACTTCACAGTACAATATCTGTCTCTTTCTTTGCAATCATTGCGTAGTATTCCATGGCATGGATTTGCCATGATTCACTTAACTACTCTCCCACTTATAAAAAATGGAGCTTATCGGGCCGGCCCGGTGGCGCACTACTACAGTGTGCCGCTTGGAAGCGCGGCGGCGCTCCCGCTGAGGGTTCGGATCCCACATACAGACCGGTTCCCGCTCACTGGCTGAGCGAGGTGTGGGTGCGACACGGAGGGTTGCGATCCCGTTGCCGGTCCCGGTCCGGTATGGGCGCGACACTGAGGGTTGCGATCTGTTGCCGGACACGAAAAAAGACAAAAAGGAAAAAAAAAATGGAGCTGATCCATTTTCACTGGTGTGATTAACACATAAGACAGGGGACTTTAGAGTAGGAGAGCTGAGCCTTACATCGGGATCCCATGGAAGGGTTTCAAGGTGTCTGGAATCCCTCAGAGTGTAAGTGAGGCTGCTGTGGTGCTTGAGGACGTAGTGTTTGGTTCTGGGGAATACTGAGTCTCTTTGCCTTCCAAAAAGTTATAAATCAGTGAATCAGGATGTTTCCTTAAACTAACCTAGGCTACCCACCATGCTGGCCCTGCCAACCCCTAGCGGGGAAAACAAACTCATTTAGAAGAAAACTGCTGTCAGGGCAGAGGCTTCGAGGCAGCGTGTTCCGGGTGAGGGGCCAGAGTCCGGACGGGGAGACCTGCGGCCGTGTCCTGGTGACCTAGGGCAGCCTCTATGCCCCCTTCTGACCATGGGCCTAAGGAGATCTGGCCACCTCCAAGCAGCACTTGGGAGATGCCTTTACCACTACAAACCGCCATAAAATAGCACTTGCTATTTTGTTTTTCTGACTTCCCAATTTCTCCACCTCTTAATCTCATGCTATTGACAGGGAACAAACAGAAGAAAGAGAAATATGAAATGAGACCACGAAGCAGCAAAGGTGACGAGAACAGCAATGAGCTCTGTAAGATGCAAAAAGTCGAAATGAACATAAACAAACAAACAAATAAATAAACAAATAAATAAATAAATAAAAAGATGCCAAAAGTCTCTGAAAATTCTCTGGGAAGAGCAGATGCCTTCAAGACCCTTGCTGGTGCTGAAGGGAGTGTTAACCGTGTGGCCTGGGGCTGCTGTCTGGCTCTTCTGCACCTGCCAGAAGCTCCTCCTGTAGCAATCAGGTCTCTCCAAGCAGCAGGAAAGGAGAGACGCAGCCCAGAGTTAGGGGAGAAGCAGGTGATGTGTGCTACAAAGCCCTGAGCAGCGGCTCATGCCCACCGGCCAGTCGGGTGGGAGGCCCTGCACACCCACGTGCTGCCAGCCACCCAAGGCTCTGACCACAGCTCAGCCCTGGTGCTCCTCGGCCTGGTCTCCAGAGCACAGGTGACTTCTAGTTCTCCAGCCCAATTCAGATATCATCTCAAGGCACTTTCTCGACAAATGAGTGGCTTTGATGCTTCAGGGTAGAAAGATACAGTAGGTGGTCGAATTTGAAGATCTGTATTGATTATCTCTTAAAGTTAGTATTGTATTATAAATCTAGCACAGCATAATGTTTGAAGGCGTGGACTTAAAGCCAGACAACCTGGAATAAGAATTCTAGCTTCACTCTAATTACCTGTGGTTTTGGAGGAGTTTCTTAATTGTCCTCTGCCTCAGTTTCTTCATTTGTAAAATGCAATGTGACAGTGTTATCATCTAAATGTTTGTGTTCTCCCAAGGTTCATATGTTGAAACCTAACCCCCAATGTGATGGTATTAGGAGGTGGGGTCTTTGGACGGTCATTAGATCATGAGGACAGAGTCCTCATGAATGAGATTAGTGTCCTTACAAAAGAGACCCCAGAAAGGTCCCTTGCCCTTTCTATCTTGTGGGGTTATAGCTAGAAGATAGCCATGTATGAACAAGGAAGTGGGCCCTCACCAGAAACTGAATCTGCTGGTGCCTTGATCTTGGACTTCCAGCCTCCAGAAATGTGAGAAATACAGGGGTCCCCCTTATCCACGGGGGGACATGTTCCAAGGCCCCCAGTGGGTGCCTGAAACTGTAGATAACACCAAACCCTGTATACACTGTTTTTCCTATGCATACTTACCTATGATAAAGTTCAATTTATAAATTAGGCACAGTAAGAAATTAACAACAATAACTAATGACAAAAAAGAACAATTATAACAAACTGCAATAAAGTTAAGTGAATGTGATTTCTCTCTCTCTCTCAAAATATCTTACTGTACTGTCCACACCCTTCTTCTAGTGATGATATGAGACGATGAAATGCCTACCTGATGAGATGAGGTGAGGGGAATGACACAGGCATTGTGAAGCAAATAGAAAATTCCAGAAATATACCAAAATCAAGGGCTTGGATCCCTTGTACTGGCCAGCCACAAAAGAAGAAAAGAAAAGAAAAGAAAAGAAAAGAAAAGAGAAAAGAAAGAGAAAGAGAAAGAAAGAAAGAAAATTCCAGAAATAAAGAATTTGCAAAATTGTGCACAGTTCCGAGTAGTGTGACGAAATCTGGCACTGTCCTGCTCCGTCCCACCCAGGATGTGACTCATCCCTGTGTCCAGCATGTCCAGTATGCACTGCCCGCCTGTTACTCACTTACTAGCTGTCTTGGTTATCACCTCAACTGTCGTGATATCGCAGTGCTTGTGGTCAAGTTACCATTATTTTACTTAATAATGGCACCAAAGAGCACGAGTGGTGATGTAATTCTGTGTGTGTGTGTGTGGCTGGTACAGGGATCTGAACCTGTCACCTTGGTGTTATAAGGCTGCACTCTAACCAACTGAGCAACGGGCCAGACTTTTTTTTTTTGTATTTTTGGCAGCTGGCCGGTTTGGGGATCCGAACCCTTTACCTTGTTGCTATAACACCACACTCTAACCAACTGAGCTAAGCGGCCCACTGATGTAACATTTTTGGACCGCGATTGACTGCAGGTAACTGAAACCACAGAAAGTGAAACCACGGATAAGGGGGAACTACTGTACATTTCTGTGGTTTCCAACGTACCAGGTTTCTGGTGCTTTGTTATAGCACCTTGAAGAGACTGAGACAGATAGCAACTCTCCGTGGTGGTCGCCAGCTGCTCTCCCTTCTCTGTAAAGAGCAACTGTGGCCTGGCAGGTGCTGGCCGCTGCAGCACGTTGCACATAAGTGCAAATGACTTGGGCTCTTCCCAGGCTGGGAGCAGATGCGCCACTTCCACACCCCTTCTCTGCTTGTGCTGGCTCAAGCAGCAGTGACAAAAGTGACTTTGCAGGCCACATGTAGACAATGGCAGAGTAGGCATTAGCCTGACCATGTTGCCTCCCAACTTGGAACTTGGATTGTCACGTGAGAGAAAAGTCATCTTCAATCTGGTTACAGCAACTGTGTTTTTGAGTCACTTTCTTAAAGCAGCTGTTGTTATCCTGCTAACCCTCCCTCACAGGAGTGTTGGGGGTATTAAATCAGTGAATAAATCCTAAGGAATTAAGACAGTGCCCGACACAGAGTCAGCTCTGTGTGTGTGGTAGCTAATAGTACTGGTGATGAAAATAATAACAAAATACTTTCAAGCAATTAGGAAGGAAATGCTTATGTAAAAATTACACGATGGATTTCAAAGCCATGTTTCAATGAGGTCTGCATGCTGTGGAGTTTTCTATTCTCCAGCCCATAGCTCAGGGCCACTGTCCAGATAATTTGGAATTGACTGGCCATACAAAATATTAAAGCACGTGATTTTCGTGCATTGCATCTTTGGTTATGATGACTAATATAGCATATCTTGCTGTGAAAGTTCCCAAGAAGTGTGATTAGAATCTTGCACCAGGAGACAGGAATGGAATGGTAACGACCATGCTGGATAACTTTTCTGTTACCTAGAAATGGAAATGTGAAGAAGGTGGACCTGCCAGCCCTTTTCTAGACTCGATTGTGGTGTTTCTCTGTGTCTTCTTTTCTGTTTTTCCACTGTTATATTGACACCCTGGTTAAGTGCACTTCCAGAGGATCCGTGACCACAGTAGAGCACACAGCCCCCGCAGCCAGCACTGTGGGCTGTACGAGGACCCCTGCTGCCTGGTTACGGGGTGGAAGAGGGGAGCTTCAGGCACAGGGGAGCTGGGGAGGGCTGCCCGGGCCAGCAGCAGCAGGTAGACTCCAGACCGATGGAGCTGCCAGGAGCCTTCTGTTTCGGGAGCTGCTCCAGCTTTGCTGCATGATGGCCTCTGCTGTCTGTCAATGTTTATGGACGTGACGGACAGGTGGAGGGCCACTGTGGTCAGCTGTATTGATCCCTGCTTTGGAGAAGAGTGAGAACTGTCTGAACTATTTCTAGCTCCCCTGCTGGGAACGTTGACAGGAGCTCCTACTCTCTAGCCATGGAACAAAGCTGGAGACAGACAGCTCCTGGGCCTAAACCAAGGTGGCAGAGGGCTGGCTGCTGTGCCAGGATCACCTACAACAGCCCCAGTCTCAGTGCTCCTTACATCACACTCGCATTTAAGAAACGGCTCTTGATGTCCATGGAGAGCCAGATAAGCAAAGGTCACTGAGAGCTGTCTGACCCCGCCTCCACATCTAGCCAAGTGCCCAGCATAACACTGATGCTCCACAGGTGTCTGGTGACTGCTGGAGAGAAGGGCTGAGTGAGCAGAAGGCTGGTCAGCAGGGGGTCAGAGTCCCAGGCTCTGGGGGCAGACATCCTGGTTCTTTCACTTACAGGCGAGGTGACCTCAGTCTAGGTCTTTCCTCTTTCAGGTCTGTTTTCTGATTTATGCAATGGGTATATGTAGACTTGCCTAACAGAGCTTTTGATGGGTTAGAGATAAGGTTAGCGAAGGGCTTAGCCTGGAGTCTTCCACACAGAGTATGTTCAACAAGTTAGGTGACAGTCCCGGGTGGACCCATCTGTTGTCCTCGAGTAATTATTTACAGCACTCAACTTCACACTCGGAAGTGTTCCAGTTCACGTGACAAATGTTATGGCTGCCCTATCAATAGATGATGATGGTGATGGTGACAATGACAGTGACAATGACTATGGCTAACTAAGGCAGGAGGCTCCTTGGGGACCTGGAGAAGTCCCTGAGTGCAAGATGGCACCACATGGCTTTGGGCCAGTATCTAAGGCATCTTTTCTCTCCGCACCATTCAGCTACACTGGACACAGTGGAACACGGATGCAGGTCATCGCACAGAGAGCAGACCACATGCTGCGGACACCATACATGGGCTGTTTTGTTTGAAAGGGATTCCGTACTTGAGGAGCCTCCAGTCCTGCGGGAGACAGGACACATCGATAGGACAAGGACAGTAGGAAATAAATAAGGCAGCCAGGAGTAGATATAAACAGAGCTGTGCATGAGCCCCCATGGTGCGGAGGGATGCTTAGGAGGGACGTGGTGGGCTGCTGGAAACTGATGACAATTCCATAACTTTTCTCCTGATACCAGTTTCCCTCAAGGACTTCCCTTTGCTTTTTCTTCAGCAAGGAGGTTCATGGTGACATGACAGATGACAAAAATGACTGGCACTTGTAGGGAAAGCCACTATACAACCCAGAAGCATCAGCCACCATTGCTGAGCTGGAATTAAGTGCTGCATTGATCCTTGGTCATTTCTTCACCCCAGCAAGCCAGTAAGGCTAGTACTATTATCACTGTTTCAAAGCTGGGGAAATTGGAAATTGGAAAGGTAAAGCCGCTCCCTGCAAGGTCACCCAGCTGGACAGGGAATTTGAACTGGGTCCCTCCAATCAGAGCAGTTGGGCTTAACCAGCTCCCTGGACATGGAGACAGTCACAGCAAAGTCAGAGCAGAAAGGCTCAGACTGTGGTTGCTGCCTGTCCACAGCCCCCACTCCCACCCAGTAAGGCAGAGAGTCAGGTATGAAAAGACCAAGAATGCCCCACCAAGGGAAGCCTTGCCTTCAAAACACAGTACACAGGGAGACACAGGACACATGTGGGGTGTCAGCTTTGCAGAGCATCAGTCTGAGTCTGGCCCAAGTCCAGCTCCCACGTCCTCCCCCACCCCTACTCTGTGCTAGAGCACGTCCGCCTTATAAGTAATAAGAGCAATTCTCAACATAACATGAGCGCCTATCTCCAGTCATGGGAGCCTGCATGCTTGTGTGATGTGAACACTCAATTCTATCAAAAGAAATCACCCAATGTGAAATATTTCTCTCCAGGAGAGAAGCGTCGGGGGTTAAAAAGTGTATGAATGAAATAATATGCAGGAAGGAGGTACTGCTGGCTTTGGCCTTGGAATGTAGGAAGGAGCCATGAGAATAAAGATGTGTCCCAACAGGCATCTGAGAGCAGTCCATGTCAGAGTGTCGGTGTGTCGTTAGGGTGATGGCGTGTCATCAGGGTGACAGCAAAGGCCCCAGAGGCAGGGGTGCAGGAGTGGGTATCCATTTCTGCAGCCTGGAGTCTGGGTTAGGAGTCACAGGCAAGGGCAGGGTAGGGGGAGTCTGGGGCAACAGACTGTCCAGACAGGGGTTCAAGCACAAGGACCCCGTTACCCAGATGGCAGCAAGGTGGGAACTTGGTGGGGAAAAGGAAGGAGCCTCGTGCCCAGGACTGAGCTAGAAGGGCAGAGCAGGATAAGTGGGGCACTGAGTCTCCTGTCCCTAAACTAGGGGCTCCCCAAGTGTCTCCTGACTCAGGCCAGTGAGGGCCAAGGGCTACACTGTATGTGCCAGTCAGTGGGGGCCATGGGCTGCATGGGGGCAGAGTGACCTGGCAGGCTCCATGGGAGACCCACAGTGTGGGTGTGGACACTTTAGAAATCATCGCTCATGTGCAGATTTTCAGGGGGGAACCCCAGAGTACTCAGCTTCCCTATGCTTCTGACAGCACATCACAGGAAACCTTCACTTACAGTAAGAATTGGTTTCCCCCAAAGTAGGTCAAGAGCTCCTGAGAAACTTAATAGACTCTGACTTTGATTTTTCCATCTTGAAGTTCAAAGAACATGGGTAAGTTTATTGAAAGAAAAAATACATTGATTTCTTTCTTCTTCTTCTTTTTTTTTTTTTTTTGGAAATCTAAATATGATTGGCATAAAGAGACCTAAAAACTGAAGGAGTCGAGAAAACCCCAGGTGTGGCCAAGTAAACAGTGACCAAGGCAGCCTCGAAGTTCACCTCACCTTGACTGAAGGTCCCTGTGCTCCCTCTTCTTAGAGCATTTACTTTAGACAACTTGTAAATGTGCATTATTTCTCAGCTCCTCTGGGATGTAAACTTGAAAAAAGCCTCTTGGCAGTTTTAGAACCCAAGAATGTCTTTCTCAAAGACCTTGGAGCCACCCTTTGAAATGGAACCATCCAGGAAGATGGCACTGTTGTGAGTTTACTTTCCTCTTTAGAATTGTCAGCTACCTTAGAAACAGCCCCACTGAAAGATGAATGTAAGAGGAATCTCAGATGAGATTTGGTTACGTGGCTCTTTTTCATTTTCATCATGAGTTTCAATACGTGAGCTCCCAGCTTTGACACAGAGAATCCCTGGCTCGTATCACAAATTCCTCCACCACCTGTAATAATTCATCAGCTCTCTGAGTAGCCAGCGCTGTGCAATCAAGAATGAACAAGGTGAAGATATACAAAGCTGGGGGGAAATGAGATGTGGCAGAGAGCTGCCAGTCTGCACCGTCCACAGTTTAAATGCTAAGAACCCTCTAAGTAAATCATCTCAACAGGATTTCTTTCCAGTTTATTCGGCCTAAAACTCCTATCTGGGTGCACTCTGGGCAGGTTCACCTCTTGTGGACATTGTTGTGAAGCTGCTGTGCCAGTGGCTGGCTGCTTTCACCAGAGGAAAGAAGTCGATCTAGGATGTTAAAGGAAGCTGAGGTTCAATTTCTTCCTAAGTGTGAATAATTTTATAAATGCACAGGTAATTCTTGTATATGACTATTAAACACTATATTCTATAAGTGTTTACAAATAGAAAAGAGCTGTCTGCATGTAAAATCTTGGCTCTCTAACTACAGTACTTGGCAAGTTAGTCAACTCTCTCTGCCTTAATCTCCTTGTTTATAACATTAGATGAGAGTAACAGTCCCTCCTTCTCAGAGTTTAAGAAAATTTAAATACAAAAATAGACAGGGGCTGGGACATAGGAAACCATGAATAAATGTGTACTATTATTATTAGCATCAAATATTTATTTAAAAATATTTAATAAAATGGGGACATGGGCTTTTAAAGTTTTTGTTTTTTAAATTCAACAAATGTCATAATTTCAGAAATAAAGGAATTCATCCTGACAATTCAACAGCAGTAGCAACAATTTCTGTTTAATTTATGCAGTTGAAACAGTGTAACCATGTTGGTTTAAAGAAAAACAGGTGAAATACAAATAAACTAGAAGGGAAAAAATCACCAAATACATGTAACACAAAAACAATTCCAGTGCACAGGTAACCAGAGAACATTCATAGGTGATAACAGGTAAGCCAAGCTGCAGGGGGCAGCAGGGGTGGTGCTGGAGGGGGAGGGGCTGGATGGCTTCCCTGTCCTCTAGGACCCACAACGCCCACCACCACCCCAAATGTGGCCCTAACATAACTCCTTGATGCAGTCCGCAGCCATCCCAGGATGGTGGAATTATCACTGGCAGAAAATTAAAATCATGCACAAGAGTCATGACTGTTTGTTTCATCAAAACTTACAAATAAAGCAGGGGTTAAAGTTGAAATTAAAACAAGAAAACTCCCGAGGAAGGGAAGGCTTCCCAGAAAAGTTGGTGCCTAAATTGAAGGTCGAATAACAGAAACAATAAAGAAATGGGCTGAGCTACCAGACTTTTCATGATTTCCACCTAAATCGAAAACTTCATAGAGTTAAGAAGTATAATGCCTGTCAGTATAAAGTACAACCTAAGATTTTCTTTCTGTAACAGGCGGTAGTTACAGGCTGTATGTCCCTTTTCAGTACACTTTGCCATCCTCACTAAAAAAAGTGTGTTCATTATAACAACGACAACAATAAAAAACCCATATATATATACATATAGGTGAACATGTTTATAGTATATTATAAAAGGGAACAAAAGAAGAGGTTCAGAATTTACTGTGAGAGTGGGATTTTACTGTTTTGTTTTGTTTTTTCACATACAGTGAAAAAAAGGAGCTAGCGAACTTATGAAGGAGGATGACCAAGGAAACAGGTGAGTGTTGAAGAGGAAGCAACAAAGGGGGAGGGAGAGGGAGAGGGAGATGCACATGAAGAGCAGGAGGAGGAGGATGGAGGGGAAGAGCAGGAGGAGGAGGATGGAGGTGAAGGGCAGGAGGAGGAGAATTGAGGTGAAGAGCACGAGGAGGAGGATGGAGGTGAAGGGCAGGAGGAGGAGAATTGAGGTGAAGACTAGGAGGAGGAGAATGGAGGAGAAGGGCAGGAGGAGGAGGATGGAGGTGAAGAGCAGGAGGAGGAGGATAGAGGTGAAGAGCAGAAAGAGGAGGAAGATGGAGGTGAAGAGCAGAAAGAGGAGGAGGATGGAGGTAAAGAGCATGAAGAGGAGGATAGAGGTGAAGAGCAGAAAGAGGAGGAGGATGGAGGTGAAGGGCAAGAAGAGGAGGATGGAGGTGAAGGGCAGGAGGGGCAGGAGGATGGAGGTGAAGAACAGAAGAAGGAGGATGGAGGTAAAGAGCAGGAGGGGCAGGAAGATGGAGGTGAAGAGCAGGAGGGGTAGGAGGATGGAGGTGAACAGCAGGAGGAGGATGGAGGATGGAGGTGAAGAGCAGGAGGAGGAGGAGGATCGAAGTGAAGAGCAGGAGGAGGAGTATGGAGCTGAAGAGCAAGAGGATGGAAGATGGAGGTGAAGAGAAGGAGGAGGAGGATGGAAGATGGAGGTGTAGAGCAGGAGGAGGAGGATCCAAGTGAAGAGCAGGAGGAGGAGGATGGAGCTGAAGAGCAGGAGGATGGAGGATGGAGGTGAAGAGAAGGAGGAGGAGGATGGAGCTGAAGAGCAGGAGGAGGAGGATGGAGCTGAAGAGCAGGAGGAGGAGGATGGAGGATGGGGGTGAAGAGCAGGTGGAGGTGGAGGATGGAGGTGAAGAGCAGGAGGAGGGGGATGGAGGTGAAGAGGAGGAGGATGGAGGTGAAGAGCATGAGGAGGAGGAGGATGGAGGTGTAAAGTAGAAGGAGGAGTATGGAGGTGAAGAGCAGGAGGATGAGGAAGATGGAGGTGAAGAGCAGGAGTAGGAGGAGGAGGATGGAGGTGAAGAGCAGGAGGAGTAGGAGGATGGAGGTGAAGAGCAGGAGTAGGAGGAGGAGGATGGAGGTGAAGAGCAGGAGGAGTAGGAGGATGGAGGTGAAGAGCAGGAGTAGGAGGAGGAGGATGGAGGTGAAGAGCAGGAGGAGTAGGAGGATGGAGGTGAAGAGCAGGAGTAGGAGGAGGAGGATGGAGGTGAAGAGCAGGAGGAGTAGGAGGATGGAGGTGAAGAGCAGGAGTAGGAGGAGGAGGATGGAGGTGAAGAGCAGGAGTAGGAGGAGGAAGATGGAGGTGAAGAGCAGGAGTA
>NW_007735253.1:0-1232 GCF_000696425.1 Galeopterus variegatus | reverse complement strand
GAGCAGGAGGAGGAGGATGGAGGTGAAGAGCAGGAGGAGGAGGATGGAGGTGAAGAGCAGGAGGAGGAGGATGGAGGTGAAGAGCAGGAGGAGGAGGATGGAGGTGAAGAGCAGGAGGAGGAGGATGGAGGTGAAGAGCAGGAGGAGGAGGATGGAGGTGAAGAGCAGGAGGAGGAGGATGGAGGTGAAGAGCAGGAGGAGGAGGATGGAGGTGAAGAGCAGGAGGAGGAGGATGGAGGTGAAGAGCAGGAGGAGGAGGATGGAGGTGAAGAGCAGGAGGAGGAGGATGGAGGTGAAGAGCAGGAGGAGGAGGATGGAGGTGAAGAGCAGGAGGAGGAGGATGGAGGTGAAGAGCAGGAGGAGGAGGATGGAGGTGAAGAGCAGGAGGAGGAGGATGGAGGTGAAGAGCAGGAGGAGGAGGATGGAGGTGAAGAGCAGGAGGAGGAGGATGGAGGTGAAGAGCAGGAGGAGGAGGATGGAGGTGAAGAGCAGGAGGAGGAGGATGGAGGTGAAGAGCAGGAGGAGGAGGATGGAGGTGAAGAGCAGGAGGAGGAGGATGGAGGTGAAGAGCAGGAGGAGGAGGATGGAGGTGAAGAGCAGGAGGAGGAGGATGGAGGTGAAGAGCAGGAGGAGGAGGGTGGAGGTGAAGAGCAGTAGGAGGAGGAGGATGGAGGTGAAGAGCAGGAGGAGGAGGATGGAGGTGAAGAGCAGGTGGAGGAGGAGGATGGAGGTGAAGAGCAGGAGGAGGAGGATGGAGGTGAAGAGCAGGAGGAGGAGGAGGGAGGTGAAGAGCAGGAGGAGGAGGAGGATGGAGGTGAAGAGGAGGAGGAGGAGTAGGATGGAGGTGAAGAGCATGAGGAGGAGGAGGATGGAGGTGAAGAGGAGGAGGAGGAGGAGGATGGAGTTGATGAGCAGGAGGAAGAGGAGGACGGAGGAGAAGAGTAGGAGGAGGAGTAGGATGGAGTTGATGAGCAGGAGGAAGAGGAGGACGGAGGAGAAGAGTAGGAGGAGGAGGAGGATGGAGGTGAAGAGCAGGTGGAGGAGGAGGATGGAGGTGAAGAGCAGGTGGAGGTGGAGGATGGAGGTGAAGAGCAGGAGGAGGAGGATGGAGGTGAAGAGCAGGTGGAGGAGGATGGAGGTGAAGAGCAGGAGGAGGAGGACGGAGGTGAAAAGCCGGTGGAGGAGGATGGAGGTGAAGAGCAGGTGGAGGAGGAGGGAGGTGAGGAGCAGGA
>NW_007735252.1:64099-80653 GCF_000696425.1 Galeopterus variegatus | reverse complement strand
CAGCTGAATCCCAAATACCCTGGTGCCACTCTTTCCAAGGGACTCCAGTTTTTGCTTGCACACCTCCAGGGGCAGGGGGCTCACTCCTCCTGAGGAAGCCAATCTCACGTCTAAGACTTCGGACTCCTGAAAAGGCTTCTTGGTGGCAAGCTGGAATCTCCTTCACTTCAACTTCCAGACTCCACATTGAAGACAACAAAGCAAGTCACTAACCCCTAAGATGACACTTCAGATGTGGGAAATCCACATCCAGTCCAGTTCTGAGGGCCAGGGGATGACCGGAGTGTGGTACCACCTGTCCTTTGGGGTAGCCATGAAGGAGGGTCTTGGGTGTTGGGAGGCAGCAGGTGCCCTCCAGGACACCTGAGGCAGCCCTGCTGGGTGAACACCTGAGAGGAGCCTGTTGGGAAGTCAGGTGTTGATTGCAAACCTGAGGGGTGAGGGGAGGGTAGAGAACAGGTAACAGGGAAGTTGGTGACCAGGAAAGTTGAGAGCAGGAGGGGACAAGGGGAGTGGGGCAGGCCATGGCTGTGGGTCAGAAGCACTTCTCTATGGAACATTCCTCTGTAGGGAACCCTTTATAGTACTGTCCTAATAGGGCTGAGCAGGGCCACAAGGACCAGGAGCATGTCTGCCCAGTCTCCGTTGGGCCATCTAGGAAACGATCAATGGCTTTCAGAGGAAGGGCTTTGAACTGGGTGAGAGCTGGGCTTGGAGAATGGGTGCTTTAAAGTCAAACTCACATATGGCCATCCCATGCCCTTGGAGGGTGAACACTGGCTTTCTGAACCTTAGTTTCTCATCTGTAACATGGGAGCAATGACAACTACTTCCTAATTGTTGTTGTGGGCATCAAATGCTCAGATGCATGGGATGTAGCCAGCACAGTGCCTGATGCATGGAAGAGTTTGCAGTGTTTTCAAATATTTTTTGATGGGCAGTCATACATTTTCACATTGCAGCATTTTCTAAGTTTTTTTCATGGGTGGGAATGTGAGGAAAAAAGAGCTTTTGTTTCTAAGGCACCTGTGGAGCCCACCCTTACTCCCTGAGGAAAATGTGAGTCTTGGTTAAGTCCCTATTTTTAAGCCAAGGCCATTTCCTTCCACTACTGGGACACCAGCTTAGATTCCATCCCTATCTGCTGGTCCACATAAGGATCCAAACCTTGAGGGCTTCGCAGGAGCCATCTCATTTAATTTAATCCTTTCTGCCACACTGGGGTGTTATTTCCATTCCTTCTGTACAGAGAAGGGCACTGAGGTGCAGAGAGGTTTAGAGAGGCTGAGTCACTTGCCTGAAGTCACACAGCTCCTGAGTGAGGGGACCAGAGGCTCTTCCCCCTGAGTCTCCTCCCTTAGCTGCTGCCAGGATGGGACAGAGAGGCTTTCCGAGGAGGCTGAGTTTGAGCTGGGGATCTCTCCAGTCCCTGACGCCACCTTGGCAGTCTCCCAACCCCAGCCCTCCCGGGCAGCGCCTCTCCCTCTGCA
The DNA here is from genome assembly GCF_000696425.1 of Galeopterus variegatus. Lineage (NCBI taxonomy): Eukaryota > Metazoa > Chordata > Mammalia > Dermoptera > Cynocephalidae > Galeopterus > Galeopterus variegatus. The sequence continues at coordinate 79,163 of NW_007735252.1, read as the reverse complement.
AAGCCCGATCAGCTGCAGGCTGAGCTCCCACAGCTGAGCGCTCCAGTCCCAAATGCACGCCACCCCCCAGGCCCCTTTTTGGAAATCTGTGATCTTCCTGCTTGAAATCACCTTTAATTTCCCTCAGGAATGAACAAGCATGTAGAGATTTGGTTTCAATTACACCTGAAAAAAAAAAAAAGTTTGACACAAATTTCAAGCCAAATAAATTAAGGAACCACAGAGCTGGGAGAAGGAAGTGAGGGATGAGGAGAGGCCGAACCTCGTGGCCGGGGTAGGCCCAGACCTCGTGCAGGCCCCCAGGGCCTCCCGCCTGGGGCCCAGCTGCCCCTCCTGGTCTCGGGTCTCCCCACTGCCCCCGAGGGCTTGGGTGTGCTCCTTGCTCCTGCCAGCACTGGGGTGGCCTTTTCCTCCCCTGCCTGGCCTTTCTCCCTTGGGAAGCCATCCTTGACCACCCAGGCACCGTGGGGCTCTCCTGCCTTTGAGCTCCCGGAGCCCCATTGTGTGGGTGACCCCCTGAGAGAGAGAGAGCAGCTCTGCCACAACCCCTTGCCTGCCGCCTTTCTCCCATCCCCTCCCTGAACATGCACAGGTGGAAACCGCAGCAACCGTTCTGCCCACTCTCCACAGGATGAAGCTGACTTCTTTTACCTAAGCCTCTTTCCCCTTCCCTCAACCACTGGGTGAAGTGTCAGCCACCCCCAAGTCTCAGCTTCAACAGCACCTCCTTCAGGAAGCCTTCTTTGATTACTCCAGGTGAGTGCAGGAGGGAATCTGAGGTGCCAGCCTATCTAACTCCCAAATCCCTGGGCAACCCTCTGCCCCTCAATGCCAGGCTCTGGCTGGGATGCAGAACATGAGACCCATGTCAAGAGCACCTGGCATACACGTGTGTGCAACCACCGCCTGCCCATGAAATGCAGCCATCTGGAGAATTCAGTGTCCTGAGTTGCCCCTGAGAACCAAGGGGTCCCACGTAGCGATGAACAAATGGTCTGATAACCAGGTCCCCAAAGATGGGCCAGGCTCAGAGAGGTGGCCTTTCCAGAAACGTCACCTCATCCCAGCCCCAGAGGACAATAACTAACTGTGCAATGGGGCTGGAGTGGGGATCTGGCCCTGCCGCCATCAAGCGGGTGGGTGGGGTTGGTGGGGATCACTGTTAGGGGCTCTTTCCTCCTCCTAGGACTGCCCCCAGGGACTGGCACTGCCATCCCCAGTCCTTTAAGCCAGAGCCCCCGCTGGAGCCTCAGCTCCTCCTGCGCCCTCCCCCAGTCCATGGATCTTACCATGTAAGTTTCTCTTGGCAATTTCAATCCTCTTTTCTCCATCACACTCCACCGCCCCTGTGCAGGCCACCATCAGCTTATACCGGGCTGTTGAGACATAAGGCTTTGGCCTCCTGTTTCCCATTTTCCTTTCTGTTTCCAACATAGCAGCCAGGCTGATCTTTTATAAAGTGGAGATCACATTGCCCCTCTGCTTGAAGCCCTGAGAAGGCTCCAGGTCCCCTGTGGGATAGATGGCCAGCTCTCCCACCTGGCATGTAGCACCCTCAGGCTTGCCCCAGTGACCTTCTGAGTCACCAGTCTCTCTTCCCTCACCAGCCTGCTCCCCAGCTGCACCTGACACTCTCAGGCTGCGTTCCTGGCTTTTGCACACTTGGTTCTCACTGCCTGCAATGCCTTTCTCCAACCTCTCCTTTCTGCTTGCTGAGAAGTCTCAACCACCCCCCAGGGCTCAGCTTAGACATTGCCTCCTGCAGGAAGTCTTACTCGGTTCTCACTGCCTGCAATGCCTTTCTCCAACCTCTCCTTTCTGCCTGCTGAGAAGTCTCAACCACCCCCCAGGGCTCAGCTTAGACATTGCCTCCTGCAGGAAGTCTTCTGGATTGCCTGCCCAGCTAAGGTTACAGGCTCGCCTCTGTGCTCCCACACAATCTGCTTCTGTCATAGAAGTTAGCACGTTCTAACTTGTATGTCCATTTTCTCTATTAGACTGCGAGCTTCTTCAGGTCAAGGTTTTCGCGTGATTATCTGTGAATTGATAACACTTACTCAGTAATTCAATAAATATCAGTGGAAGAAAGTAAGGAAGATATGGGGGAAGGATGGAAGGAAGGAAGGAAGGAAAAGAAGCAGGAGGGAGGAGGGAAGAGCTGGCGGAAAACCTGAGACACGTCAGTCAAGTGCTCCTTGTCTGGGCTGGGGTCGGGTGGAGGGGGCAGGTGGGTGGCTCTTTGTAAAGGAAGCTAGGCTCATTCAGATGCTTCTGGGAGAAAGCCCAGCTTGCCAAGCTTGAAGTTCAAGGCTGCACCATCTGGCCCTAATATTCACCTCCAGCCTCATCTCCCACTCTGAATGGGCGTGAGACAGACCGACATACTGTACGCACCGTAGACCATGCCCGGAACCTCACAAAACCGCTGGTCTCTTTTCCCATCTCCTTCATGGGTGGGGCCCCTCACTAGGCTTGGAGGTTCATCCCAGGCCTCCAGCACGAGGGATACTCATCTCTGAGAAGGCAGGAGGAAGGAGACAGTTCCAATGCAGGGTTGTGAGTGTTACAGCAGAGGGACTTCGGGCTAAGATGGGATCTCCGAGGCTGCCTGGGTTGATCAGAGGGAGCTTTGCCAGAGAAAAATGCCTGGACTAAGTAAGACTTGAAGAATAAGCAACGATCCCTGGTGAATAAGGGAGAGGGATGGACATCTTGGGCAGAGGAGAAGTATGTGCCTGGCAGAGAGACAGCCAGAGAGCAGGCACCTTGCTGCACCACCGCCTTCCTCTACCCTAGCCTGAGTGATAGCCCTCCATCCTGGAGGCCCCGGCTTCCCTCCCCCACACAGCCTCTCTCTCTGGTGGGGTGGCCCCTCCTGCCTCCTCCCCACAGAGCACCTGGTGCAACCTCTCTCAGTCCATGGCTCTGGGTCTGCGTCTGTTTTGTTTCGCAGTCAGAGGTGTGAGCATAAGTCACCCTCTTGCTGCTGCTCTGGATCTGCCTCAGAAACAGGGGGCTGGTTCTTCTCCAGGTTGTCTGTCCCTGTCAGAGCCTGGAGCAGGCCCAGCTGACACAAATCTAAACACAGTGCAGCTATGACTATCAGGCGCTGCACTAGGTGCCTTGAGTGTAGAGATAAACACACAACAATACATGCACGTAGCCTTTTCCAACTAGGAGACACCCAACCTGGGCTAAGAGCTTGGTGTTGGTCCTTGCAGCAACCCATTTCCAGATGGGGTTGCTGTGACAGAGGAGGAAAATTGAAGCCCAAAGTCACAGATCCCAGAAGGGGGCTAAGCCAGGTCTCAAATCCAGAGTGTCTTGACTCCTAACCCAGCATTCTCCCCCCACACTCTAAATGCCATCCCCACTCCCAAGGTTATCCTGGGACTGACTGGGCAGTACTGAGAGCTCTTCAAAGGGCTCTGCAGGCAAGCAGTCCAAAGACCCCAGGCTGTGAAGTCCTGGCTGCTTCCTGGACAGGGAGGCAGTGTGGGCGAGGGGGCCGGTGCCTGGTGAAACTGGGACTAGGCCTGGTCCTCCCATGCATGAGTGACAGGGGCCACATTCTGCAAGCCAAGCTGAGAAGCATCCCAAGAGGATCTGGGCACTGGAGAGTAAAGGCAGACTGTCCCACATTATCCAATTTTTCTGGCACCCAAATTCCTAAGCTCCCAGCTCGGCGGTCGTGAGTCTAACCCCAGGCGTACCGTTCCAGTGATGTCAGTGCATGTAATCAGAATCAGAGGTGCCTGGTGAAACTGGGACCAGGCGTGGTCCTCCCATGCATGAGTGACAGGGGCCACAGTCTGCAAGCCAGGCTGAGAAGCATCCCAAGAGGATCTGGGCACTGTAGAGTAAAGGCAGACTGTCCCACATTATCCAATTTTTCTGGCACCAAAATTCCTAAGCTCCCAGCTCGGTGGTCGTGAGTCTAACCCCAGGCGTACCGTTCCAGTGATGTCAGTGCATGTAATCAGAATCAGAAACACATGCATGAGGGGCCTGCATGGGTTCACTGAACCTGGGAAATTGCACTTTGAGGGGAAGACCCACCGTACAGGACCATTCGAATTCCAGAAGTCTACGCCGTGTGTGTCTGGCATGGTCCTTGGCATAGGCACAACCCTGTCCCCACACCCCACACCCACCCAAGTATAGTGGATAACAAGGGCTTCAAAATCATTTCAGGAACTGCTTGATATCCAGAGGACACAAAGCCAAAATAGGACTTTCCATGACATCCCAGATCTGTCCCTTCAGCGGAATGCCACAGCACCCCTGTGTACTGGCTGGCAGGGATGGTCCCCCCTTCCCAGATGGATAGCAGGTTCAGAGAGCCCAAAGTGACATGGTTGTTAGTTCAACTGCACAATCTCTTGTTAACACCATTCAGCACCAGGAGTGGTGACACTTGGCACGTTTCATTTTACTTCATCTTCACAACAATCTTGAAAAGCAGAAATTAATATCCTAACTTTTCAGATGGGGAAATGGAGGCTCTGAGGGTTGAAGCAATTTGGCCAAAGTCACACAGTGGGTAGCGGCAGATCTGGGACTCAACCACCTGTCACATAACTACATGTGTCATCTCTGGGGAGAATGAAACCCGGCAGAAGAAGATTGGTTGGTGTTGGGTGATACGGCAGAACGTAAGAGTAAGGAAGGAGGCTGGGGCTGGAGCAGACTGAGAGACAGAAAGCCGTGCCTCCTGGGTGCTCTGGGTAGCCCAACTAGTGCTGTGGAACTGCTGTCCTGCCCGGGCACCTTTCCACTCCTCCCGCAGGAATCTGAGCAATGTTTTATGATGCGCAGGCCCTCAGCCACCTCCAGGGTGAGGTTGGGCCCTGGGCCTCTGCAAGCCTGGATGGGCTCCAGAGGCAGGAGGCTGCATGTCCTTTGGGATGAATGGGGCTCACAGTGAAAGCACAGGCCGTGGTCTGGAACCTGGGGGCAGAACCCGGGGGTGGCACAACCACCCCATTGTGTGAGCATCTGTCACAGGAACCCTCTGGGGCCACATGCAAATGAGCCAGCTCCTGGAGGCGGGTGGCCACAGGCTGGGAGTCAGCCACAAAGAGGGCACCAGGAGCCCGGGCAGAGGCCTCAGTCTTTAGCTGCTCCAAGCCAGATCCACGGGAAGGTCGCCCAGCCTGTGCTTCTCCCCGAGACAGAGTCAGCAGTGATACAGGAACGGAGGATCTGTACCTTCCAGTCCCTGCTGGCCCAGACTCCCTCCAGGATGGAAAAATCCCAAGTCTGCACACACGCACTCATGCACACACACAAATGCACAAATGCAGAAATACACATGTGCCCGGACACAAACGGCACCCAAACCTTTAGGACAATGTTCAGGTAACGACAAAATGACCTTAGAATGTGCATAGATCTGCTATTTCATGGCCATCTTCTTCTAGTATCTATTTGATTCTCACAGCCACCTTTTGAGGTCAACAAAGCAGCAAAACTCTCCCCAAAAGCATCTTTTCCAGATGAAGAAAATAAGGTGTGGCCAGTCTAGGTGACTTAAGGTACATGCTGGTTAGTGGCAAAGTTGTTGCCAAAAACAAGGTCTCATGGCTTTCAGACAAAAGCCTTCCTCCGCTGGGTTTCCCTGGCCTCAGCCCCATTGCCCTGGGTCTGGGCCAGCCATTCTCTGCCCCCCACGCGACGCTGACTGGCTCTTGACTTTATCACTTGTGTGTTATTCTCTCAGCTCGTGGGCAGTTTGTTCTTTGCCTCAACCGTCCATGTTGAGGGCTCTCGCCATACAGCTGGGGCCAGTCCCGGGCCCTCTCTGGCCTGAGACAAGTGAATGGAAGACTTTGAAATGGGTAAGTCACGTGGATCTGCAGAAAGTGTTTCAACTTGGTTATAATGGGGGGAAGAACGGTCCACCCAGACACATAGGGAGGTGACTCTTCAGCTGTACTAACTGGCAGAGTAGGGATAGGGGACTGGGGGAAGGAGGGACACAGCCTGGCTAAGGCAAAGTGCCCTAAGAGGAGTTGCTTGTTAGTTTCTCTTTCTGGGCCCCAGAAGCTTAGCTATGATGGATCTGTGGAGGCTTCTTGGCCTATATAGCTGTCTAACTCTTCTCCACTGAATTTTTTTTTTCAATTCAGAACTCCATAAAAATGGCAAAAAAAGTATTGAGACTGTCTTGACCTATGCTGTAAAAGGAGAGCTATCCTCCTGTACAATCCCCAACCCAGAAACCGCTGAAACATCTCACCAAGCGAGGCAGTAGGAGAGAGAGTCGAGGGAGTAGTAGGTCTGGTCTGCTTGCCAGGGGACCCTCAGAACCAGCCCAGAGGCCAACACACCATGTGCGCCCCACACATGATGCCGAACACGGATCCTCCTGCTTCATTGTCTCTTGTTTGGGTTGAAAATAGACTTTGTCCTCTGACTTCTTTTGTCCTCATCTGAAAACAGGACAGATGTGAGAGGCCTGGCAAGTGTCTGTGATCTGGGTGAAAACATCTGCTTCCAGCACGAAGGAAACACATCGACAGGAGCCAAGAACGTTCCACGGCGCTTGCTACCGTTTGACTTCTTTTATTAATAACTTGGGAGGATTGCAGGCAAGGGCTTCTGGCAGGAATGAAAGGAAATGATCCAAGGGGGAAAAAATCAAACCCATAAATAAGTTAAAGTCACCGGTGGAGGGCTTTTGATCTTTTTCTAAAAAATGAAATATGGGCATTTCCCTTCAGAACCCTGCAGGTAGCGGGAGAAAGCAAGAGGGCTGACTTCTTAGAGGTTAATGGAGGTGGGGGTACCAGACATGTCACTTTCAAATATGGCCCCTTCTCATTGGAACTTTTGGGGGCTGGGAAGTCTCAGCCGGGCAGTGAGGGGGGTGGTGGCATGAAGGAAAAAGAGCATGAACTTGGGAATCAGGCCAAGCTGGCTTTCAACATAGTTGTGTGATCTTTGGGCAAGGTTATTGTCTAAACCTTATGCTCCTTTTGTGTGGGCTGGGGAAATAATGCCTGCCTCACAGGATACTTGTGGAGGCTGAATGTGATGATGTGGATGTATTAATCAGGTATTTTCTAACTGCCACAATAGATGGACCTCAAAAGTTCCGTGGCACAGCGTAACACAAGTTGACCACTCAAAGGCCGGTGCAGGTGGGTGAGGGCTCCCCTCTGTCCTGTGACTCAGGGAAAAGATCTGTCCATCCCAATTGCCTGGGACCGTGCTGCTTTACACTTGTTATCCCAGCAAAATAATCATTTGTGCCCCCGCTTCACTCTCTAAAGTGTCCCAGTTTGGATGATCTATGGTATGGTCCCTTTAGACTCAGGGAGCCAGACTCCCTGGTCCTGTGATGCTACCATCTGCATGTGGCATACGAGGTCATTATGGCTCAGTGACCCTTAAATGCCTCAGCTGATAAGTGACCTGTGCCATTCTGCCCCCATTTCTTTGGCTAGACGGTCACATGGCCTCACCTGACAGCCACGTCATCTTTCTCCGTGCCCAGAAAGAGGAGCTGAGTCAGACGTGAGTGTGCTGGCGTGAAATGAGGTTCTCAATGAATGTTCTGTCCCCAGTCTGTCCCTCCCACCCTTCCTCTGGAGACACATGGGATATGAGGAGAAAAATGGGGTCCTGTGGACGTGTCAGACCACCAAACACCAAGTGTGCTGGGAATACATATTTTAGGGTAAAACGAAAGATAGCTCTTCACTGTTTCCAAAGGACTGCCACATTCATGATCTCACTCGATCTTCCCCATAGCACCATGAGGCAATACTGAAAATTGCACTTACAAGAAGAAACTGAGGTTCGGAGAGACACACACCCTTTTCACAAGGCTGCGAAATGACCGGGCCTCAGTTCTCCCACCCGGTTCCCAGTCCCTGTCTCCTTCCCATGTGCCTCCCAGTGCTTATCAGCATCCCCGTCACAAAGCCCACAGGCAGGTTTCCTAAGTGCGGTGCTGAGAATGGGTGGAGAGGCTGGGGTGAGGGGCGAAGACTGCTCATCTAGGATCAAAGTACAACCTCTTCCTTACTGTAATGGAGGAAACTGAGACCCAAAGCAGGGGCGTGGCATGCCTAAGTTAGCACAGTGAGGTAGTGCTGCAGCCAGTGGCCTCTCCTGATTCCCGTCCGGTGTTTTCTGCTGCTCTGTTACAAAATCAAAGGAGAGAAAATGAAGACACAGACTGTTTCCTTGGTCAGCCTGAGAAAGAGAGAAGCCAAAATGGGCACAGCAGCAGCACAAGAGGGCAGTTGATCTCCGCCATGGTAGTGGGAAGCACGGGTACCCTCCGGTGCTGACGGGTGAGGCACCCCCACAGCCTCCCCAGAGCTGGAAGGCTTTGGATTGGTGACATTTGAGCCAGACATCTACGGTAAAGACTGCCAGCTCTCTGCTAAGATCCATGGAGTTGGCGACATGGCTGCCCAGCGACTCTATGTTTCTGGTTTTCCTTCAGATTAGGTGTGGCCATGTGACAAAGTTTTGAGAGGGACTTGTGGGGAAGAAAGAGGTGTGATACTTCCAGACCTAACTGAGACCCTCGGGTGCTGAAGGGTGGGGCACCCCCACAGCCTCCCCAGAGCTGGAAGGCTTTGGATTGGTGACATTTGAGCCAGAAATCTATGGTAAAGACTGCCAGCTCTCTGCTAAGATCCATGGAGTTGGCGACATGGCTGCCCAGTGACTCTATGTTTCTGGTTTTCCTTCAGATTAGGTGTGGCCATATGACAAAGTTTTGAGAGGGACTTGTGGGGAAGAAAGAGGTGTGATACTTCCAGACCTAACTGATAAAATCCTCTCCCCCTCCGCCCACTTTTCATGGGCATGCTTACACCTTGGAAGTCACCTGTTGAAGCTATCAGAGCCTCTGTCTACCTGGACTCATGACTACTGCCACTGCCCACCTGACTACTTTGCCCCCAACCCCACCCTGTGGCCAAATGAGAAAGGAATAAATCTCTTGTCTTTAAAGCCACAGAATTCTCAGGAGCTCTTTGTTGTAGCAGCTTAGACTGCTATAATTAGCATAGCCTTGAAGGCTAGACAAGCCATTTAGAGCAAGAGATGGAAATAAGCTGTTCCAGGTGGAAGGAACCAGGTGCACAAACATGTAGATATTCACCCATCTACTCATTCTCTCAACAAATGTTTCCTGAGCGTGTGTGTGCTCAGGCACCCTGCTGCACACTGGGCATACCACGATGCGTGATTCGGTTCTTGTCCTCAAGAAGCTCCCAGTCTAGAAGGGGACACAGCTCATCAGAATACAAAGCACTAACCCCGCGTGGATGGGAACAAAGAGGCTTCATCTCCTGGAGAAGGTGATCTTTACGCTGAGACTTGGAGCTGTGGAGCAGTTTTAAGTTGGCTGGGGCAGGGCTTGGGTTTAGACATAATGAGAGATGGTGCCATCTGGGAGGACACTGAAGAGTCTGAATACGAAGGACCTTGATTGTAAAGAGTTTATACTTGATCCTGCAGGCAATGGGAACCACTGAAGAACTTGGAGCAGGAGATACCATGATCAGATTAGTGTTTAAGAAATATCTCTTTGGCAGCTGCGTGATGGATGCACTGGAGATGGACACCAGACTTGAGTTCACGTTTCTCCGGAACCCACCTCCAGCACCACAGTTCCAGTTTCCATCGCCTTTCACCTGGATGACTGCAACCACCTCCAGTTTTGTCTCCTTCAGTCCTTTCTCAAGAGGTCAGTGTGATTGATCCTTCTAGAGCACAGACAGGATCAAGTCTTCCCCTGCTTAAAGCCTTTTGTGTCTTCCCACTGCCCTTTAGACAGTCCCTGCATGGTCTGGCCACAGGTCACCTCTCAACCTTGGCTCTTGCCACCTCTCACCTTGTCCTCTGTGTGCAAACAAACTCAATGATTCTCAAAATTACCGTGTTCTCTCTTCCCTCTGGGCTACAGACCTATGCCTTCCTCTGTTTCCCCTTACTTCCCATCTCCCCAGACCTATCCCTCGCTCGCAAGCCTTCTTCTTCAAATCTCAGCTTAGCTATAACGTTCACCTGGAAACCTTCTCTGGCCCCCAAGGCTAAGTGAGGTGCTCCCACCCTGTGTTCCCACTGCAGCTGCACCTTGCCTTGTGGTCACTGCCTATGTGCTAGTCTTTACCCCACTAGACCTCAGCAATGCAAAGATGCGACCAGAAAAGTAGGAATCTCATGGTGACTGTCCATCCCTAGTGCCTGGCACAGGCTGTAGCACATTTTCACAAGTAGGAGTGAAAGGAGTAGGAGTAGGACACAGGAGACCCTTCACAGTCATCCACATCTGAGAAGCAGACAGCTGGGAGCAGGGGAGGGCCNACAACCTCTTCCTTACTGTAATGGAGGAAACTGAGACCCAAAGCAGGGGCGTGGCATGCCTAAGTTAGCACAGTGAGGTAGTGCTGCAGCCAGTGGCCTCTCCTGATTCCCGTCCGGTGTTTTCTGCTGCTCTGTTACAAAATCAAAGGAGAGAAAATGAAGACACAGACTGTTTCCTTGGTCAGCCTGAGAAAGAGAGAAGCCAAAATGGGCACAGCAGCAGCACAAGAGGGCAGTTGATCTCCGCCATGGTAGTGGGAAGCACGGGTACCCTCCGGTGCTGACGGGTGAGGCACCCCCACAGCCTCCCCAGAGCTGGAAGGCTTTGGATTGGTGACATTTGAGCCAGACATCTACGGTAAAGACTGCCAGCTCTCTGCTAAGATCCATGGAGTTGGCGACATGGCTGCCCAGCGACTCTATGTTTCTGGTTTTCCTTCAGATTAGGTGTGGCCATGTGACAAAGTTTTGAGAGGGACTTGTGGGGAAGAAAGAGGTGTGATACTTCCAGACCTAACTGATAAAATCCTCTCCCCCTCCGCCCACTTTTCATGGGCATGCTTACACCTTGGAAGTCACCTGTTGAAGCTATCAGAGCCTCTGTCTACCTGGACTCATGACTACTGCCACTGCCCACCTGACTACTTTGCCCCCAACCCCACCCTGTGGCCAAATGAGAAAGGAATAAATCTCTTGTCTTTAAAGCCACAGAATTCTCAGGAGCTCTTTGTTGTAGCAGCTTAGACTGCTATAATTAGCATAGCCTTGAAGGCTAGACAAGCCATTTAGAGCAAGAGATGGAAATAAGCTGTTCCAGGTGGAAGGAACCAGGTGCACAAACATGTAGATATTCACCCATCTACTCATTCTCTCAACAAATGTTTCCTGAGCGTGTGTGTGCTCAGGCACCCTGCTGCACACTGGGCATACCACGATGCGTGATTCGGTTCTTGTCCTCAAGAAGCTCCCAGTCTAGAAGGGGACACAGCTCATCAGAATACAAAGCACTAACCCCGCGTGGATGGGAACAAAGAGGCTTCATCTCCTGGAGAAGGTGATCTTTACGCTGAGACTTGGAGCTGTGGAGCAGTTTTAAGTTGGCTGGGGCAGGGCTTGGGTTTAGACATAATGAGAGATGGTGCCATCTGGGAGGACACTGAAGAGTCTGAATACGAAGGACCTTGATTGTAAAGAGTTTATACTTGATCCTGCAGGCAATGGGAACCACTGAAGAACTTGGAGCAGGAGATACCATGATCAGATTAGTGTTTAAGAAATATCTCTTTGGCAGCTGCGTGATGGATGCACTGGAGATGGACACCAGACTTGAGTTCACGTTTCTCCGGAACCCACCTCCAGCACCACAGTTCCAGTTTCCATCGCCTTTCACCTGGATGACTGCAACCACCTCCAGTTTTGTCTCCTTCAGTCCTTTCTCAAGAGGTCAGTGTGATTGATCCTTCTAGAGCACAGACAGGATCAAGTCTTCCCCTGCTTAAAGCCTTTTGTGTCTTCCCACTGCCCTTTAGACAGTCCCTGCATGGTCTGGCCACAGGTCACCTCTCAACCTTGGCTCTTGCCACCTCTCACCTTGTCCTCTGTGTGCAAACAAACTCAATGATTCTCAAAATTACCGTGTTCTCTCTTCCCTCTGGGCTACAGACCTATGCCTTCCTCTGTTTCCCCTTACTTCCCATCTCCCCAGACCTATCCCTCGCTCGCAAGCCTTCTTCTTCAAATCTCAGCTTAGCTATAACGTTCACCTGGAAACCTTCTCTGGCCCCCAAGGCTAAGTGAGGTGCTCCCACCCTGTGTTCCCACTGCAGCTGCACCTTGCCTTGTGGTCACTGCCTATGTGCTAGTCTTTACCCCACTAGACCTCAGCAATGCAAAGATGCGACCAGAAAAGTAGGAATCTCATGGTGACTGTCCATCCCTAGTGCCTGGCACAGGCTGTAGCACATTTTCACAAGTAGGAGTGAAAGGAGTAGGAGTAGGACACAGGAGACCCTTCACAGTCATCCACATCTGAGAAGCAGACAGCTGGGAGCAGGGGAGGGCCAGGGGGGCAGAGAGCAGAGAAGAGCAGCAGCCATGTGCTTTGCTGCAGAGCTCAGCCATTGTAGTCCATAGGACCTAGCTGCTCCTCAGCTGCCCCAGACTCTCATCAGCTGTGGCTAGTACCCCAGGCTCCAGGGCTGTGCCCCAGGGGGAGAAAACCATAATATCATGTGACAGGTTGTAAAATCATTGTACCTTATGCCATTTCCATTACAGCATCTGTCATTTAGTGATCTATCATCTCTCTAAGTTTCTGTCTGTCCCACTGGGATGAAAACTCCTTGAGGGCAAGGACTGACGCTTAGGTAGGTCTCTATCCCCAGCTATGAGCGGTATGGTAGAGAGTAGGCCCTCTGAAAGAGCTTATGAAACTTAGCTGAGATTCAGTCCCTGTCCTCCAAGTGCTCACCATCAATTTCAGGTGGCACCTAAGGAAACAAATGTGTGTTTCAAGGTGGGCTTGGTGGTGAGAGATTTCATCATCTCTGGGCTGCAGTAGGTGTTTAAAGTGTTTGAACTGTGCTTTGAGCACAGAGGGAGGTCATTGATTCTGATCTGGAGTTTTGTAGAGAGCTCTCCTGGTCTTGTACAAATACGCCTCCTGCTTCAGGGCAGTATATTCAGTGTTTGGGAGCAGGGTATTTATCACAGTGAGCTGGCTCCTCTAACAAACAATCACCAAATCTCAGTGGCTTAGCTAATAGAGATTAATTTCTCACTTCTTTCACAGTACAGTGCAGGCTGGCAGAGAACTGCACAGTCGTTCAGAGACCAAAGTTCCTTCTGTTTAGAGCGGGGGTTCTCAATCTTGGCATATTGACACTATAGGACCAGAAAATTCTTCATTGTGGGGGGCTGTCCTGTGCACCATGGAATGTCTAGCAGCATCTCTGGCCTGCACACATTAGATGCCAGTAGCACACACACCCCCTAGTCTTGACATCCAAAAATGTCTGTAGCCACCGCCAATGTTCCCTGGGTGACAAGATTGTCCCCAGTTGGAAATCACTGATCTAGAGGCTCCGCCTTACTGTGGAACCTTAGAGTGTGCCATTGGGTCTTCCACTTCCACTGAGGAGGTGAGGGGAGGGGAGGAGCACTGAAGGCTGTGCAGGAGGTTTCATGCACCAGGACTGCTGCTGACATGCATCATGCCTCCTCACGCTCTACTGGACAGACGTAGCCCACTGACCACAGGATTTGCAAGGGAGGCTGGGAAAGAGTATAACTGTGTGCCTAGGAGGAAAGGCAGTGGTTTGGTGAACAACTAGCCAGACTCCTCCAAGCATAGAGTTCATGTGTTTCATTTTCATTCCTGAAGATAATAGAATGCAAAATATATATATATATTTTTAAAAATTTTTAATTGTTTTGCAAATCAGCTGTGGGGACTCAGTCTGGTCCCCCTGTCCATGAACCAAACCTCCTGGAAGGTCTTTGAGCTCATCTGGAAAGCCATGGGAACAGTCCCCTCCCTTGCTCCTCCCCAGTCACACCATCCTCCCTCCTACAATGACCACTGTGAACCAATGAGGTGGGTGAGCCTGGTACACATGGGAAACAGAGGGTTTTTCTGCCTGGAGCAGGAAGAACATACACGTTAGAGAACTGTGGACCATCAGGGCTGTGGAGGTAACCCAGGGGTCAGGATAGCAGCTCAACACAAATCCTGTATTTTGCACTTTCCAGTGGAGAGTGAGTGTTTTGACTCTCTGCATGGACCAAATTAACACTGACTGGGAAGAATTTTTCTGGGAGCCTCTATAGGAAATGGCGCTTTGGACCCCGACAGGAGTTCCTTTCTGCCACAGCGTGCAAACTGCTGAAACTCCTCCCCCACAAATGGTTCATGTGGTGTAGCCGAGAATTAATTAGCAAAGGAAAAAAAGTCTCTCAAGTCAAAACACATATCTCACAACCTATTAGCATTAAGATTAGCATTAAAGAAAGTTGGAAACTATAACATTTTAAGCACAATTTATAAGTCTAATTTCCTGTGTGTCACTCTCAGATAATAAATGCTTTTCCTTCAAGTTGAAAAGTCTTGGTGGAAAGTGGGGGGTGGGGAGTGGGGCAAAAGAAAGAAAAAGTTAATTTAAGGCCTATTAGTTTATTTTTAGTTGCCCAAGATCTGAGGGGCCGAGAACATTTCCCTTTTCTGATAGAACACGCCTTCCTGTGTAGCAAGGAAGTCCCCTGACCTCCAAGGTGCTACTGATTTTTGACAGAATTCTTCAGGCAAGGACTTTGAAAAGGCTCAGCCAGGCCTGTGAGGGGAGGGTGATCTGGGGCCTGGAGGGACAAGGTTAATTGCTGGGAGCATTGGAGGCTGGGCTGGCGGGGCCAGGGTTAGGAGGCCCGCTTCCTGCGCTGCTTCCATGAGAAGACATCCCTGCTCATTTGCAGGGAGCTGAAAGGGATTTCTGTTTTTAGCTTTGGGTCTGCGGCAACTGTTTTGTTTTAGATGAAAATTAAATGAGGACATGGAGCTGGGGCTGGCAGGGGGATGGGAGGAGGCTGAGCCGTAATTGAAGTGCATTACTGGTAATTACCTCGTCCTTCCTTCACTCATCATGTTGACAGAGAAATCTATTACCCAGCAGCTCCGTTTCCACAAATTGCCCTTCCCTGAGGACCTGGGGGGGGGGGGGGGGGGGGGGGGGGGGGG